>NC_056735.1:299265792-299383292 GCF_019279795.1 Protopterus annectens
CTATGGTACTGGCACTGGTTGAGCCAGCTACACTGATTATAGTGGTGTGTCATATATATCATAGGAAAAAAGCAAACCTAAGCAAAATTAGCACATCTTTAAGAATTTTTCAAACAACTGCTATACTATAGAAAAGTCATCCCTTTGAGATATAAATGTAGTAGAAAATTTATAGTAAGCCTAAATTCTGCAAAATTAAGACATTCCTGAATAGAAAATAAAGATCCAAAGCCATCAGACTTTACTCAACTCAACCCACCACAGCAAGGCTAAAGTCATCTCCTAAACAGTACTGACTAAACCATTCAAAGAATCATTCAAGGCAAAGCTAGTCTTGCACAGATCTTATAGATGGTTAAACATTTCTGTATCCCTGATATCTTGAAGTAGGCATGGTGGAGTTTCCACAGACCTCTGTAATTATCGACTGATCAACCTTGCATGTATATTATAAATTTAATAGAGAACCTCATGAAACATCTTTTAAAAAGCACAGGAAAATCATTTTTCATGACCTCTTACAGTATTTTTTCATTGAAAGTAAGTCCTGTATGCTTAATTTGTAATTTGTTTGAGAGCTGAACCGTACAGCTTACCTCGATCTGACTAGGCATTTGATGCTATACCCCATGAGAGAACGAACTGTATGGTAGACAGGGTGATCTGCATGTTCCAGCATGGGATCTGTAACATTAAGTTCCTCAGTGACCAACAGGGCTTGAGCTTGTCCAACAAACCTGTGAATTGATAACTAGGCATTGCATACCTTTCCTAAATCTCATAAAAGAATTAGTTCTTCTAAAATAGGATGTTGAGTACACAGACTGTGTTACCCCTCATTTCTAACAAATCACTCAGCAACTTACAAACTAAACTGCAAATGGATTTGAATTCTTTGTGGAAATGGATAGCCTAAAATAGCAATCAGTGTTACACATCTGCAGTTATGATTTTTGCATCTCCCAAAAAGTTGCAAAATCCTGTGCAGAGATCATTAAATGATCCACAGAAATATTCAGTTAGCCTGTTTCTGAGATCAAATATCTAGGCCTTTTTACAGGGTTAACCCTGTCATTCAGGCAACACAAAGAGAATAGCCAGTAAAATCCTACAACTAAAACTAAGTTATAGAATATCAAACTGAGCGTCACCTGAAGCAAATAAAGACAAATTACAAAAATGTACTTCTGATTAAACTAGAACATGCCCATGATCTCTTTAAACTCTTTTGTAAACACCACTTTACTCCAGTTTACTGAAAACAAAATATGTTATTTCATCTGTTTAGCTGAAACTATAATCTGCATCTGCCTACTTCTATAGAGGTAAAGCAGTTTTCCCATTAGAAGAAGGAGATTTCAACTGCTGTCTACATTTTTATTCAAAGTATTTAGTCAGCACACATGTCCCACTATATTCATAACTTTCATGGAAAATCCATTCCATTGACCTTAGAACAAACAACATTAATGCTCCAGTCCTGAAAAGACCACCTTTTGGAACAACTGTTAGGAGAAAGCATAAAGCATTTTGCAAAATATTGCTGTATTTACAAAAGAAAGCTGCCGACCCTTTTTGGAGACACAAAGATCACCTTTATTGTTAAAAAATCCAAACCATAAAGTTAGCACTTTCGTCTTGCTCTCATAAGCAAGACTTCTTCAGACAATTAAACATTAAAACAAATCAACTTAAATACCCTAATGGGTGTCACATGTTTCACTTTGCATTTAGAAATGCAGGAAGTGGAATAATTAAAAAACTAGGAAGTGGAATAATAAATATGATGAGCATACAGTTTAAAAACGGTTCTTCAGATTTTTTTGCAGAGAGTAGCTTTATAGGTTTGTTGATTTCCCTTTGAGCCCACATCTGATGAAGTAATATGTAAACGAAAACATAATGTGGAACGTTTATATGTGCTGAGTGTTGCTGGAAGCGAAAGCTGTTTTAAAGCTATTAAACTTTTCATCTCATCTGTTCCTTCTCTGTGGCTTTATTGTTTCACCTACTGCATCGTTTTTGGATTGCATTTAAAAATGCATTATATATTAAAATCAAGTCTTGCACATTCAAATACTCAAAAGTTAAAATACTTAAACATGACTTAATCTGACAATAGAATAATATTCGGGATACCTAAAATCCACAAGGATTTGTTGAATTCCCCACTTTGACCTATAGTCAGTGGTAGGAATTCTATAACTTATCCTATTGCTAAGAATGTGGATACAAAATTAAAGAAATGCGTAGAGAAAATTGATCATATTTGCAAGGATTTCTGGTAATTTCTAAAGAATATCCATGCTATGAGGATAGTACCTTTCTATTAACAATAGATGTAAAGGACTTATACACAGTAATTCTGATAGATATTGGCATAGAATGGGTGTCCAATCTGTTACGTTCTAAAGGGGCTACTGAGAATGAAATTTACCTCTTACAAGAATTACTGGATGTAATACTTGCTAATAATTACTTTGTGTTTAATGGGCAGTATTATTTACAGAAAACAGGGGTGGCCATGAGGTCCCCCTGTGGCGCCAGTTATGCAAATTTGGTAATGGCACAATGGGAATCTATGTATATTTTTAATAACAACCCATTCAGGACCAACATTAAGTTTTACACTTGGTTCTTGGACAATATTTTTATTATATTTAGTGGAGGTACAAGTGATATTTTAAACTTTGTCTCTTATTTGAATGAAACCACTGAATTTTTTAAATTCACCTCTAATTTTGCCGCTGACAGTATTAATTATTTAGATGTTGAATTATACAGAAATGGAGATGATTCCCACTTCAAGGCACAGATTCACAGGAAACCGACATATTCAAACTCATTCTTACATTTCACCAGCTGTCACCCTTTGCGTCAGAAAAGATAAGTGGTAAAGGGACAGCTGGTGAGAGCTGCTAGAATGGTGTCTGAAGAAACTGAATTTAAGCAGGAATGTTTAGTATTGTAAAAATTATTCTAGAGGTTCAGCATAAGAGGTCTATTGGTGAATATAAACCCATTTTAGCCTTAGATTTGGATATTGGTGGCACAGGAATGGAAGTGACCACAAGTAGGAACAATACACCTTAATTGGCCTTCATTATGACTTCTAGTTTAAATGCCCCTATTGTTAGAAATATACTGAGGAAAAATTGGGATTTGTTGAGACTGGACACTGATTTGATGTCCATCATAGAACTGTTCCCCAGGATAACTTATCGAAGGGGTCCTAATCTTAGGAATTTATGGGAAAACAATTCTAACTATTCTGTGAGAACAGTGGGTATGTATAAGTGTGAAAGTTGCCCATATTGTAAATTTATAGACGTGGGGGGCACTTTTAATATTAGAGGGAAGAAATTCAGCATAAAGGGTAGATTTAAGTGCCTCACTAAGGGAGTAGTGTACCTGGCAACCTGTAGATCCTGTCCATGTTTTTACATAGGTAAAACGGACCGTAAATTAAAGGATAGAATATACAAGCATGTTTATAGCATTAGGAAAGCAAAGTTGGAAAATGTTTTAGCTAAATATATAGATGCATGTACTGACCATGCCTTTGTATTCAGGGTTATTGACCAGGTGCACTTCAACCTGAGAGGGGGCCCCATGAGTTTATTACTGGAGCTTAAGGAGCTCATGTGGGAAATTAGACTGAATTCTTATAACTCTCCAGGTTTGAATGACAAAATATCCCTAGCCTGTTTACTGAAATTAAAAAGTATTCAGAGATGATAGTTTCATTCACTCAATCTGGACGTGTGTATTACTATGGCTCTGAAAATAATATAACATATAATTTGCCCCTAAATAAGACAAAAACAACAAAAACATTATTATTTTATGGGTTTATTAATTTATTTTAAAAACTATTTTAAAAACGGTATCTATTTTGTAAATAGTTTTTAGATAGATTTTAATGGATACTTTCAAACAGTGCATTTTGTTGATTTTTTTTATAATATACATATATTTTATACTTTTTTATTTATTATTATTTATATTTATATTTATATAGTGTTACATATATGATATATTATATTATTTCCTTCCCTCTATTGTCAGATTAAGTCATGTTTAAGTGTTTTAACTTTTGAGTATTTGAATGTGCAAGACTTGATTTTAATATGCAATACATTTTTAAATGCAAAGTGAAACATGTGACACCCATTAGAGTATTTAAGTTGATTTGTTTTAATGTTTAATTGTCTGAAGACGTCTTTCTTATGAGAGCAAGACAAAAGAGCTAACTTTATGGTTTGGATTTTTTAACATTAAAGGTGGTGTTTGTGTCTCCAAGAAGGGTCGGCAGCTTTCTTTTGTAAATACAGCAGTGTTTGTATCTTTTCAACTATTTTGCAAAATATTGCCAGCCTGTCAGAACAGAGTTCCTATAGAAGAAAGAGAGGACCAACCACTGTAAACATTCTAAACTAAACTCAAAGATGGTCTTCTCACAGAATAGAAGTATTATGACTTCAATGATTTTGAATAGACCAGAAAAAATTATTGTGTGTGTGTTTGTGTGTGTGTGTGTGTGTGTGTGTGTGTGTGTGTGTGTGTGTGTGTATATATATGTGTATATGTGTGTGTATAAATAACCACAAGTTCATAATGAAGAAATCAGTTTTTTTGGGATATATGAATGCTGTATAACTTAATGCTGCAACAAATGTATTTTTTATTTCCACTGCAATATCTGTTTCTATGTAATTCTTTTCATGTCTGTGTAGTGAACCCATGTCATATTTGAAGAGGACCTTGCAGCCAGTCCATCTTCCCAGTTAACAAATAAAGATGATAATTAAAATGTTATTTGCAACATTGTAGTTAAGAGACTGATTTTTGGAAGACATCTGACAGTTTGTATACTTGACGGGGTCATAATGAAAATGAGATGAAAATGTATCTTACAACTGAAAAAGTGAAATGTGTAAGTATTAAGTCTTGGAAACAAGAATTCATAATGTTGGCTGTGCTTAGTATCATTTGTTCCCCTCTCCATATGGATTGGTCTTTGACCCTTGGCTAGTGACCCAGTGTGAACCATTGATTTTACCCAAGGGGTGACTGCTGGCTTGGAATATATCATTGGAGAGTCACTTCTTTTCTCTGCTCCCTGCTTGCTGTTTCCACTTTTCATTAACCATCCTGGTTCTTCATATTTGATGTACCAGAGTCTAGGCTTTGCAGTAAATGTGATCTGTCAAATGCCATAATCTTAGGAGATGTATGGCCAGGAGTCCTCCATCCCTACTGTGGGGAGTGCACCCACATTTTCTTATCTCATATCCTCTTCCAAAGAAGATAAGCCAGAAGCCTCATAGTTCACTGTTGGCTTTTCTAACTGATTAAAGTCACCACTGGTATAATGTAGAAGTTACTGGTTTCCAAGCCATTGTGCCAGCATAGTCTTCATCGTTTTGAGCTATGTTTTTATCATATGTATTACAGTAAAGCAGGTGGCACAGTGAGTAGCATTGTCACCATGCATCAAGAGACCTTCAGCTTTGATTCCTGGCTGGAGTGCCTTTCATTGTGGAGTTTGTATGTCCTCTCTATGCTCATGTAGGTTTTTGTCAGGTAAACTGCTTTTCTGCCACACCCCAAATACAAACAGTGGGAAGATTGCTAAATATTAATTGTTAGTAGGTGTGTGTGTGTGTGTGTGTGTGTGTGTGTGTGTGTGTGTGTGTGTGTGTGTGTGTGTGTGTGTGCGCACGCGTGCACATGCTTTTGTGTGTGTGTGTTAGTAGGTGGGTGGGAGAGAGGGTGTGTGTGTGTGTGTGTGTGTGTGTGTGCGCACGCGTGCACATGCTTTTGTGTGTGTGTGTGTGTGTGTGTGTGTGTGAGACAGAGAGAGAGAAGAAAGACTGGGTAATTTGCATCAGTTGCCTACTTGACTTGTGGATGATAGCAGCTGTTCATAAGGGTTACTACAGATGCAGCTTGTAAGCCTGGATGGATTACACAGAGCAGTTCATGGATATAACAGTAATGAGCATGTGAACTGAAAATGAAATTTCATCATTATATCATTTGTTAAATAAGAAGTCAAGAATTTGAAATTATTTTTCAGCTTTACTTTAGGTGAGAATCCCATGCTACAGGCCCACTTTCTGTTTGTTTTGGATTTATTATTTTATGTTTCTAATTCTAATTTTATGTAGGGAAGGGGTCATGATAAATTGGCTGCTATTTGGGAGAGATCATATTTATCATGCAAAGATTAAGATGACTCCTCTCTAAAGTAATTGTCAAACAATAAGGATCTGAATAATTATTAGCAGTAAATATTTCCACAGGTCAAAATTCTAAAGTCTAAAAATACAGAACTTTGAAAGGAAGCCTTGTGTACTAAATGGCTGACAGGAAATATGAACATACAGGTACAGAGATAAGAAAATATTTTTCTGTGATGAAAGAGCAGCTGTTAACACTTGAAAAGTTTTATGTTCAAAAGAAAGTGCATCAAAATCAAACACTCTTTGCCGGTTTAGCATAGGAGTCAGTCATGCAGTGATGCATAAGAGGCTGATCAGTCAAGGAACAGAAAAGGTCCAAAAGTTTGAAATTCAGTGAGCAGTTTCAGAAGGTGGTTGGTATATCAATAAAGGTAAAATGTCTATGTAAATACCTTCTACTACTTCAGAGAGTTAAAGTAATCAAAGATAAATCAATAGTTTAATGCATCTTCAAAAAAAAGGATAAGAACTGATAGAATTCAAAACCTTGGCAAAGTGATGTATTTGAGTGAATATTTGTTACAATGGAACAAAAAAAGCAATTGTCATTATTCAGCACAAAGTAAGAAAGAGACTGTAGATACTGGGGAGGGAGGTCAGCAGCATGCAGACTTGTTGATTAGTACATTCTAATAAAGCTGGTTGCGTACAGTTAAGATCTTACTCTTCAAAGCAGAGGGGTCCCTTTGGCCAGACCATATGTCATTCAAGATGCATGTGATTCTGTTTTTTTGTATTTTCTTCCCCTGTTGTTGAAAACAGGTCTAAAAAGGCCATATATAGCCTGCTTCCTGGGGGTACTTAATGGAATAGACCAGAACAGTGTATACCTTTATGCTTTATCATAGCTGTGTATTTAGTTTATATTACATTTTCTAACCGAGTAGGTGGGCTGGTCCAAGGACCTTTTTCAGCCACACCCCAAGCCCCAAAGGCAGAGTGATACATAACATTCAAAATACAGTCACGTATGTACATAAAATAACATAAAAAGTAGAATTTGACAAAGGTGTGAGTAAATTTGCAATGCATATGAGTAGCAGTTAATGTAGTATACTACATGTTATTTATACTAACAATACAAACAGCAACAGTGGTGAGTCAGTCTCGTATGTTGCATTTTGTATTGCATTAGAAGTAAAAAAAGGATAGAGTTCCTTATTCTGGGTCACTGAAACATTTACATTTATATTCATCCATGAGGTAGTAATTTTGTAGGTCTGAGTAGAAAGATTTAAGGTTGTTTGCTTTTTTTAAACATTATCAGGAAAAAAATTCCAAGAGGCAGGTGACAACTTCTAAATTATTTTTTTTCTTTGTTCTTTCAATGGTGGCTAGAATGTAGGAGCTTCTCTGTAACTGTAGGCCATTTTGATTTCTTAAATATATTGGGCCTGAATGATCAGCAACATATTCTTTAGGAGTGGACAGTAACTTTTATTCATAATATTGAGAATTTGCCAGAAACGTATATCTGGCTTTCATTGGAAGCCATTTGACTTTGAATATGGTAGTACAGTGATGCTGTCTTCTCTTTGAAGAGTAAATATATCTTAGAATCCTGTTATCTACTATTTGTATAAAGGTAGCAGTGCATGTGAACTGTAATACTGTCAGAGGTAGTGCATACTCTAGTCTAGGAATAAGCACATTATTGCCAAAAGCTAAGTTTGCTTCAGTACAGTAAGTCATCTTTAAGTATTCCAGAACTTTCTCAACTGTTTGTTCAGTCTAATTAGTCTTAGAGTCTTTGGTCAAGCATAATGTCTAAGTATCTTTGGGATACTTCGTGTTTGAGAGTCTTTGTAGGGTACCAGATATTATTACATTAACTGTTATTTTATTCTGTTCAACCCCATTCTAAGTCTCAGAGAAATCATGTTGAAGCTGCCTGTAGGTTATTGTTAGATCTGTCTACCTGGTAAGAACTAGAATCAGCATATAGAATGCAATTGTTATCTGGAAGGTCAGCAGGTATGTTGTTAATTAAAACAATAAAGGGCCAGGAACTGTGCACTTTAATAGTTAACCCAGTTTCAGAAAGGAGTTGTTTGCCCATACTGTAAAACTTCAGTTCTGCTTGAGCGGAAGTTTAGAAACTGGTCTATCACCTCATGAGTAAAGCCAGTTTTGTATTGCTGAGTAATAAGCAAGTGGTGGACAACTGTTTTGAATCCAAAGTGACCCCTGTTAACTTTTCCTTATTGTTTTATTTTTGATTGGAAACAGTATATAGTGTTGAATGTAGAGCCATAATTTTATTGTAATTAGGCCAGAATTCATGTTGTTCAAAATAATGTCATATTAATACTCCATATAGTCTACCAAGCATGATTAATAAGATAAGAAGTATCTACATGTGAATGGGGTAGTAAACATTATTTCCTTATCGAAGTCTGACTTTGTATATGTGAATTAATCTTATGAAGAGGAAAGAGAGGAAAGCGAGTTATGACTCCGTCCTTATTTGCAGTTCTACAGAATTTTGGTCTCTTCCCCATGAACAGGATAAGATTTTAAATAATTGTATCTGTGCTTTAGATAGGAACTGATCAGACAGGTGAATACGTTGTTGAGAGGCAGCAGCCACTCCAGCCATAGGCTGTCAGTTCTCAGTTCAATAAAGTATTAGTTTAAGGGCATGCACACTTATGTAACCAGCTTATTGTACGTTTTTTATTTTTTATATTTTTCCCCTAACAGATTTGTTTGTTTTTCAATTGAATTCTACAAGTTATAGGTCACATTAAAGGTGGGAAAAGTTTTGAAATGATTTATTGTGGTTTCATTTTTATATATCACAAAACCTGGCATTTTAACAGGGGTGTGTACACTTTTTATATCCACTGTATGTGCTTGCATCTATCCTTGGTGACCTACATACCTTGCACTTTTATCCGTCCTGAAAAGTGGTGACTGCTTTAGGGAGAGAGAAGGGGGTTCAGATTTATGAATATTTGGTGTTTTCATCAAGGGATTTTTCTTCTGAAAAATGACAGCACTTGAATTTGAAAAGACAAATGATGTTGGTGCTGCAATCAAATAGATTTCAGATACCATTGCATCTTTCTCATGGATAGTCTTGCCAGGGATATCATTAGAATCCTAGATGTCAGGAGACCCCAAATCCTGAGATATTCTTTTGCAGTGACTGAACTCTGAGTGCAAAACCTCAGAAACAGATATAGATCTGTTTTTTCTTTCTTTCTTTCTGTGGAAAAAAGCTCTAAACTGAGCTGTCTAGTTTTCATCTCAGAAAAACAATCATATGAGAAGGAGTCAAAAAAGTCTTTTGAATTATGTCCTTTCATGCCACTGTTGCAGCATTCTTTGCATAAGGTATTCCCTGCCAAGGGTAGCCCAACATCTGGCTAGCATACCAAAGCCTTAGGAATTTATAAACATCGTATATCACGTCTGCTCCCTGCGCAAGTTGTAGGGCATAAAGGTGATGTACGGATGTACATACCTCAGAACTTCTTTGCTGCCAGCCCAAACACCATCATTGAGTGTCGGTCTGAAAGTTCTGTCTTCTGTAATGGATACTGAGCCATAAATGCCCAGTTGGGGTTTCTTCTTATCTATTTCTACCTTTATTTTTGTGAGTTTACATGTCATCCAGAAAGGGAAAATGTCAGTGTGGAACATAGATTCCCCATAAAGATCATCACGAACAGTGTCTCTTCTATTTAGGTGCTTCTCACAACCATATGCTGTGTTCTAGATGCCAAACATTTGTCCCTAAGACAAATGCATAGTCATCTCTCCTCCTTTTCAGTTTAACTGTCTTAAATTGTTGGCGTAAGGTGCTATGGTGGAATCTTCCCATCCTGAAGGTCAGTTGTCTGCCAATAAATAGGCCAAAAAACGCGGATCTGATTTGGCTGCTGTCCAACCTCCCTCAGTTGTCTGTCTGAGGCTGGTAAAAGCCCAGAGGATCACCTGATTCTTGTCTTGTATTCCTCTGCCATGACCCTGTCAGAGGCCAGCATGGATCTGACTTCTTGCATGTCCTCAGAGGCAGTGCAAATGTCTGCTCCGGATGTTGAGGGGTACCTCAGCTGATTATTTGTAAGGGACCAACTGAATACTGCAAATCCTAGTTTGGGAGGAGATTCCTACTACATTAGTTGACTGTCAGCAAGGGTCTGAACCTCCTAGGGTTTTTAGGGCAGACATTCCTCAGAAGAAAGACAAAAAAAACAAGCATATTTCATCTGCTGCTAAAGATTCCCAACATGAACAGCAGGATTTTACTATGGCCTTAAAGCCTCCTAAAGGAGTTTCTGTGCCTGCTTCTTCTTGTTCATTTACTGCCCTTAAGAGGCCCTGTGAACAGGTGTCCTCTGATGAGAATTTAGATTTTGGAGAAGAGCGTTTGGCATATTCTTCTTAAAATCCCTTCTTGAATCATGGATCTGAGGAGGAAAATTCTATAAGTCCAAACTCTTCCTTAGAAGAACTCTCCTTTGGGGAAACTATTTGTTACATGATGGAATATTTCAAATGGGGCTGTTCCCTGGTTTCTAATATTCAGAGTAGGTATTATGAACTCCTCCAGATAAAGTCTCCTAAGCTCTCTGCAGTACCACCAGTCTTGGGTGCCCTTTTATATACCTTTTCAGCAGCTTCTGTTGCCCCTGATTCTCAGCCTCCAGCCCCTAAGAAACCTGATAGATTTTACAAGGTGCCTGATGATTGTAAGTTCTTGTACACATGTCCTTCTGCTCATCCTTCTGTAATGCCTGTCTCTTCTGACAAACCTTCTAACCTTTTGCCATCTACTATCTACTTCCTTAAGACAAGGACAGTAGAGCTATGGAACATTTAGGCAAAAAAGTATGTACTGCTGCCACTCTGCTTTTTGGGGTATTAATTACCAGACTGATATGACCAGGTATGTTTTAACCCTTCTTTACTAAGCTTCTCAGGCAATCCCTGACCTCCCTGATTCAGAAGGGAAAGTCTTGGCCGTTTTTCTACTGGGTTCTACCTGTCAAGTGGTTCACCGCTCTGTTAAATGTTGTTATTATGCAGGTTCTGTTTTGAGACGTTACTCTTGGTTTTATCTCCAGTCATTATCTGATGATGTTAAGGCTAAATTGTTGCATATGGATGCTCCTGTTGATAATAAGAACCTTTTTGGTTCTGCTGCTGATGAGCTTTTTAAGCCCCTCCAGGATAAAAGCAAGGTCTTGCAGGAATTGAAACATATGTAAAGGTATTACTACTCAATGATAGGAGTCTAAACCAAAAACTCCACTCACTAGAAGCTCTCTTTACCTTAGAGAATGCTGAAATTTGTGTGGTCACTGAGACATGGTTTAAAGCCGTGGAGAGCACACCAACAGTGCAAGGTTATAATGCCTTCCACACATTTAGGCCAGCTATTTCACAGGCAGGGATGAAAGGTGGAGATGTCTCTATTTACATCAAAGATAAGTATACTTCAAGGCTGGTCAGATAGGACAATGCACTTGAGCTGTTCCATCTTCAAATCACTATAGGTAAAATCCAGTGCCACTTCCTTGCAAGCTATAGGCCCCCTCTATGACCCAGGAAACCCATACCATGTATTTAAACTTATTAGAAACACTAACCATCCAACCCAATACCATATTCATGGGTGACTTTAATTACCCCACTATTACCTGGGAATCCTGTATGACACCAAACGTACATAGGTTCATAGATTAGTACTAAGCTAACTGCCCTTGCGAGACATTTTAAGCCTAGCCAGTTATCCCTTGTGAGACTCAAACCCTGCACCTTGTGTTTGTAAGGCAAACACCTTAACCATTAGGCCACCCTCCCTAACCCTATTTCACATAATTTCTAGTAGAGGTTGGTGAGGGATAAAACAATCAGAGCTACACAATACTACTTGAATAACTTTGTATGAACAGTGTGCGCTTTACTATACAGGATTCAACAGACCTGAATTAATGGTATAACTGCTGATGCCAATGAGGTAACAAACCTATGAGCCACTGGCTTCTTGGAAATTGACAGCAATCAAATGAAATACAATATGGAGAGTTAATGGCATGAAAATGGACAAGTGACTGACAAAAGTGTCTTCTGCTACAATACATTCAGCTAACACTTGCAGATGTAATTTAAAACTATATTTTTAGTATGTTTACGCAGAAGCATAACCACTGCCATATTATTTTAGAATCAATTATAAGTGGTACATTAATACTTAATATAATTCAGTAATTCTGGTTACTTTTGTGTGCAACAGATTACCAGCAACTGTTAGTATGGGTATAATTACATTCTAATATCAATTAAGGCATCAGTAGCTGGAATTTCTGATTTCAGACATGATTAACATTTTAAGATAAACAACAACCACAAGTTCCACCGAACCGTTTATTAAAACTAGGATAGCTTCTCTCTCTGACGTCTCGGCCAAAAGCCTTCAAGGAGTATCATTTTACATTTTTACATGATTAACATTTTACCTTTTCCTCATCTACTTCTCAGTAAAAGAAAAACAATTTTTTTCTAAAGGTAACTGGAAACATTCAATACTTTATCTAACTGCATTTTCCCTCTTGGTTACAATTTGGAAGCTGGTTATTTTACTGCACAACCCAGCTTACATATAACTGTATTATCTTTGATGATGAGGAAGGGCAGCAATCAGCTTAATTGGGCAACCTAAACAAAAGTGAGTGTTACCTACAGCTGTCCGTCATTAACTCCCCTAGAAACTTCCCAGACCACCCAAACAAATGGTGCACTACCACTACTAAAGTGCAACAACATATCTTTTGGAAAACAGGAGCACCCTTGCTTTTACCACATTAACTCTACCTTCCCCCTTTACAAAATAGGCATGGCTATCAAATTCCTGGACATGCTTGTCAATAAAAACTCCTATTTATCCGCCATGCATCCATAGTCATTACAGAATCCTTCTATTTAACCAGCTGATTATCAAGGGAGTTTCCTCCAGGTCCAAGGATGTTATCATACCTATCTGTTCCTCACTTATTAGGCACATAACTGACTGCAATGTCCCCCTTCAACATGCACCTGTCCAGACAAATGTTCCAGCTTACAGCCTACCAACATTTCCTCACAACGAAATCAAGGATCTGAGTTCCACTGCCTGTGTAGAACAGCTTACAGCCCTCTCTTCTCTCATACAGACTCCTTAGTGGTGAACTCTATCTCACCTAGAGGGTGTCTAATGACCCCATCCAGACACCCCTCCTTAATATTTGCAAAACCGGCAACACCATGAACATTCTTACAAAAGATCTTAATCATCACTGAAACACAAGCAGAATCTGCATGTGTGACTGATACCACACTTGAATAATTCCTCAAAAACCTGGACCAGCTGACCCCCTTCATATTTGAGTAGCTCTCTCACCTTCTTCAAAAGTAACCTAGATGAATGGTTGTATAATTACAGTTATGTACTTACCATAACTTGGCATCTGTGTTATTTGTAGTCACCATTTATCATGTTAGGGTCTTGGATCCAATATTGGATCTGAGCCATCATACTCAGAATACAGCTTAGCTCACAATGAGCAAATTAAGCTGGAAGTAGATCTCTAAAGGTTTGGTCAATTATTCTGTAAAGTTCACTATGTGATTTGTCCAGAATTCCTGAATTAGTTTAAGTGCACTCTTGGGGGGTTGCTATATATACAAAACACTCATGTTTTTGTAGAGTACCACACATGGAGACTGTACTAACAAACCTTGGTACTCTTTCCATGCACAGAGTTTCCTGGATTTTGTAAACACAAACGCCCTGGACCAGATAGTCAATACACCAACCAGAGGTGCAACCATACTGGATCTGGTCCTCACTAATATGGGAGACTACTACACACCCCCAACTGTAATGCCTTCCCTGGTAAGGTCAGACCAGAAAATAGTCACCTTTGAAGTAAAAATAAAACTAGGACCCCCAGCTAAGCTTGGAATATTCAGGAACAATTCTAAAGCTAATCTCCTTCTATTAAGTGAGACCCTGGCAAAATTTCATGCCCCCATAAACCCTGAGAACACTTCTGCCTATGACAAACTATTCACAGAAACCCTGTACAAGCATGTTAATAGCTGCATAGAGGCAGTTGTACCCACCATGAAGAAGAACAGAACTTACTCAAGAAACAGGCCACCCTGGTGGAATCAAAATCAATTGGCTGTATAACAGGAGGATGAAAATCATGGCAAAAATTAGGAGATGCAGCCCCCAGCAAGATAAAACTAAGCAAACAACTCAGAGGACAAATAAAGTCTACCAAAGCCAAATTTGAAGTAAGTTTGGCGTCCCAGGCCAAGGACAACCACAAAACATTCTTTAGCTATGTCTGCAACCTCAAAGGCAATACACAGTTGTGTGCAGAGGTCATTGTAAAAGGAGCCGGCTACACTGAGCCAGAAGATATAACAAACCTCCTGGCTGACAAATTCAACAGTCATCCCTCTGCACAAAGGTGGGCCAACTATAGACCCTGGAAACTACAGGTCCATAAGTCTCACTAGTGTTTTATGTGAGGCCATGGAAAGAATTATCATGAAGATGAGCAACAGAGATATAGTAAACCTCCAGACACTGGACCCAACTCAGTTTGGTTTCATCAAGGGCAGATCATGTCTTCTCAACCTGGTGGACTTCTTTGAGAAGGTTACCAAAGTAATGGATGAGGGCAAAATCATTCACACTGCCTACCTTGACCTGACCAAGGTATTTGACACAATACCCCACTTGGGCATTGTTGACAAACTCAAGAGGTTAGGTAAAAATCTGTATGTCACCCGGTGGATAGCCAATTGGCTCACAGACAGGACCCAGGAAGTTAGAATCGAGGAGTCCACCTTTACAAAGATGCCAGTCATAAGTGGAGTCCCTCAGGGATCAGTCCTTGGACCGCTCCTTTTTGGCATTTACTTCTCAGAAGTCAAGGCCAATGTCAGTTGCCCTGGCTGACTAAATTTGCAGATGATTGCAAATTAGGAGCTGTCATTGAGTCTCACACTGACACAAATGTTCTCCAGGAGGAGCTGACACAGACAAACAACTGGTGTCAGAGCTATGGACTAAAACTAAATGCCAAGAAATGCATAATAGTATCCTTTGGAACGTCATCCATCCCTGGTAACTATCATATTGATAACACACCCCTTAGAGTTGACCCAGTAGTCAGGAATATAGGGACACACATAGTAATCTAGCCTTTGATTATCACATGTCTACAGTGGTGAGGAAATTGTTCTGTGTTGCACAAGTTATAAACAAACATATGTCATTTAAGTCCAAGGAAGTCATTGTTCTACTGTATTCGGCATTCATTAGACCTATCATTGAGTACAATACCCCCTTTGGTATGTACCTAACCAGGAATATCCAGGTAATATGTCCTATGCAGATACCTCAAGGCTCTATCCCTGTATTCTGTCTCCTACAGGCTTTTGAGGGGAGATCTATGCCTAGCATACAGGGCATTGTCAGACCCCACTCTAATGGACCTCCTGCATATCCACAAAACAAACAGCACCAGAATTTTCCATTCTAAAGACTTAAACCTTGCCTGTGATATAAGTAGGACCTGCTGGAGAGATAGGTATGTATCCCAGAGATTACACTTTCCATCATCCATGTGAAGCAGAGTTCCTTCCTAACCCAATTCAAGTGCAACTTGGACAATTGGATGGGAAACCAGAAATTCATCACTAGTTTGGTACCTATGTCTGTAATCTAATGGACACAGCTAACCTGTAAATGGTTCATCACCTAGGCTGTGCTTACACTTATTGATGGTATCAGAACTTGTCAGATATTTGGGATGCATGGCTAGGCTTAGAAAAGCCAGTTACACTCATTAGCCTAGTAAACACCTATGAACCTATATTTCAGTGTCTTCTATCACTAACTTCCAGAGGAATTATCCATCCAAATCTTCTTTTCTATACAGCTTTGCCCCCCTCCTAAAGGTAACAAGGGTTCTACACTTGTACCCCCTGCTAAGTGTACTCAAATTCCTACTTCTCAGAAGCCTCCTTTTCAAGGCAAACCAGGTTCCATCTGACAGCTTGCTTCCCCTTTCCCTAGACCAGAATCCCTTATTCCTTCATCTTTCCCTGTCCCCTTCCCAATTGGTTAAGGGCCACTCAAGACTCTTGGGTTCTGTCCATCATCCGTCAGGGATATTTCATGGTTTGGAAATCCCTTCCTCCTTTTCTAGGCATCCCCTCAACCTCCTCAGGAACAGCTTCCTTTCTTTCCAGAACTGCTTCGGGGCATCTTTCAAGTTGTACCCCATGCCCAGAAAGGGAAAGGGTTTTATTCCAGGATGTTTCTGGTTCCCAGAAAGAAAGGCATCAGGGGACCCACACTGGATCTTTCTTAGCTCAAAACCTTTCTAAAGATATCTTCCTTTCAGATGTTATCCCTTCAAGCCCTGTTCCCTCTTCTTCTTCCGCAGGCTTTCTTAGTATCCCTGGACCTCGAAAATGCCTATCCTCACATTTCTATTAATCATCTTTTCAGAAAGTTTTTACATTTCTCTATTTCTTTCTTGCATTTTCAGTTCTCTTTTTTCTCTTTTGGCCTTTCTACTGCCCTAAGCATATTCAACAAATGCCTCACTCCTATCATTATCTTTTGCAGGATGAGAGGGGTTCAAATCTTTCCTTATCTGGAAGACCGGCTCATTTAGGCTTTGTATCCTGAGGTCTTGATTCAGCACCTCCAGTTTATGGTTTGTCTCTTACAAAACCTTGGGTTTATCATAAACTTTCAGAAATCATTCCTGGTTCCTTCTCAAGATCATGTTTTATCTCAGTTGCAGGATCCAGACCATTCCCATGCAGGCATCACATCAACATAAAGGAGATGAGAGCTCTCCTTTTAGCTCTTCAGACTTTTCATTCTATCTTTCTTCAAGGGCCTTTCAAAATCTTCACAGCCAAGACCACAGTGATGTATATCAACAAGCAAAGGGTGACATAGTCCTACCTTTTTTACTGACTTGCTCTTTAGTAAGGGATCTAGCTGTCCAGTATCGAGTGATTCATTAGGCTGTCTGTAGTCGTTTAGAGAAAAATATAGTGGCAGACTCTTTGAGCAGGTCCAGTACAGTGGATGTTTCACAGAGATGTATTTCTGGATATTGTCCATCAGTGGGTTACTCCACACGTAGATTTTCTTACCTCTCTTTTGAACAGACAACTTCCTCTTTTTTGTGCCAGAGTCCTAAGTCCTCTGGCTTGGAAGATGGATGCCCTATCTTTTCCTTGAAGGGGATGTTTCTCTATGCCTTCCCTCTTCTTCCTCTGATTCTTAGGGTCCTGCCCAGCATCAAGCAAGACTCCCCCAAAATCTTGCTGGTGACTCCCATTTGGCCCAGACAGCATTGGATCCACCTTCTTCTTCACTTGCCAGGGGAAATCACTGCAAGTTATTTCACAGAGTGGACCTTCTCCCACAAGACAAGGGGTCTCCGATCCATCCTCACTTGGCCACTCTTCTGTTGATGTTGTGAAGGATAGGGTTTTGAATCCTTTTAGTCACCTTTTTTGAGGATGTGCTTAAAGTCCTGCAGGAGGCCAGGAAACCCACTACCAGGAAATTACATGTGTCCAAATGGAAGAAATTTTCTATATGGTGCCTTTCTCATAAGCAAGATCCATTTTCTGTGGGTATCCTTCTGCTTCTGTCTTACTTGTATGAATTGCCCCATGTAGGGTTAGCATATTCTTCAGTTAAAGCTCACATTTTAGCTATTTCTGTTTGTCTGCCCTTGACTCCTCCTCTTGCCTGGGTTTGAGGTCAAACAATTTCTTAAAGGTGTCCTTCATATCAGGCCTCCCAGGAAGCCTCTTCCACCTTCCTGGGACCTCAATTTTGTGCTTAAAAAATTGATGCAGGCTCCTTTTGAGCCTGCAGCTTTAGTTTCCTTGCAACATTTTACTTGGAAGACTGTTCTTCTTCTGGCCCTTACTTCAGCTAAAAGAATATCTGAACTGCACACTCTGACTGTTCCTCCTTTTTTAGTTTTTTTTCATAGGGACAGGGTGTCTCTTCATAGGAATTCTTCATTTATGCCCAATATGGTTAATGTGTTGTCTCTTAATCAGTCTGTTAATTTGTCTTCCTTTTTTCCTTCTCTGCAGTCTACTAATGAGCAGGTTCTTCACACTTTGGATTTGCATATGCATAGACAGCTGGGATATTATTTGGATAAGACCATTTGTAAAAATGAGCAACTTTTTGTTTCCTTTCATCACAGATCTCTTGGTTTTGCTGTTTCTAAGCAAATCATATCCTCCTGGATCTCTAAGGCCATTTCTTTTTGATATTCCTTTCATGGTAAATGTCTGTTTACGTCTGTAAAGGTCCATTCTACTAGAGCTGTTGCTTCCTCTGGTGCTTTTTTCAAAATTCTAGATACCAGTTCCATCCTTGAGGGTGCTACTTGGATTTTGTCCATACCTTCACTAAGCATTAGAAGTTGGATGTTGTTTCCAGAGTAAGCTGGCTTTGCCAGAGCTATCCTAGGTGGATTTCTAGGGGGCTAATCTGAGCCTTCCTCCACCCACGTTTCCTTTTGAGATTTTGTGCCCTCCCTTATGTAAAGAATACTGTAACATTGACATGGAAGGACATTGTACAGTTGTGTAAAGTTTCACCATAACAGTAGATGTCTTTCTCTTCATTGTTGCAGTATTCACTCTCTCCCTTCTCCCCTTCTGCTTTGCCCTATTCCTTCTTTTTCCTGCCCTGGAATTCTTTTCCATTTCCTCCTTCTATACGTCTATACATCACCTTTATGCCCTATGCCTGTATATTCCTAAGGCTTTTTTATGCTGGCTGGATGTTGGGCTGCTTTTGGCAGGGAATCCCTTAGGTAAAGGAAACTGCAACAGTGAAGAAAAGAACATTACTGCTATGGTAAGATTTTACACAACTCTACTTTCTCTTGGAATCCCAGCTTTGTAAAACATCTCTCACCCAAGTCAAAGATTCCAGGCACTTTGAAAAAGGCCCTACAAAAACAAGCAAGTTGTCTAAGTATGGAAAAATGTGGATAACCCTGTAGCCTACAGTGAGATATAAGTGGGCCTAGGTAGTGAATACTTTTGGTGCAATGGATAGTCCAAAGTGTAAGGCAGAGACCTCATAATGTGATCATGACACACAAAACCTTAAGAACTGGCTGAAGTATGGATGAATAAAGATGTGATAAGTACTTTTTTAAACCTAGTGTTACTAGGAAACTTGAATGAGGAAGAAGAGGTAAGCGGTTATGAAGTGACATCATTGTGTTACTAGGAAACCTGAATGAGGAAGAAGAGGTAAGCGGTTATGAAGTGACATCATTGTGTTACTAGGAAACCTGAATGAGGAAGAAGAGGTAAGCGGTTATGAAGTGACATCATTGTGTTACTAGGAAACCTGAATGAGGAAGAAGAGGTAAGCGGTTATGAAGTGACATTATTCTGAATTTGGGCGCGTTCACAAGCGAGTTTAGGAAAGAAAGATTCAGAACTGGTCTTCAAGCATTTTCTTTCTGTGGCATTAAAAATGTTCTTGAATAAAAAGCTTTCCCAACCTGAGAAGCAGGAACTGGTTCTATCACTCTCTGGGACAGCATGCGTTAAAGTACAAGGGGAAATAAAAGGGTCTTGTCTGGTGGATGAAGAATTACCCTTGAAAAGGAGGGTTTCCTCCCACTGCCATCTGCAGTCTTAATGAATGATATTTAAAATGCATTTGTCTGACTATCTGCTGTCAAAGGAGAAATGAAGATTCAGACTTTCTGGAAGGGAAAAGGGATGGCCATGGTGAGAGGAGGTGGGCACAAGGTCCCTTAAATAGCTATTCTGACTGGACGGGGGTCCTAATTCTTTTTGAACCTCCCCCCAGCCATTTCTTCTTAAATGACTGTTTACCAGCATTTTCTTCAGACTATTTACTTACTTATTTATGTATTTATTTTTTGTTAAAACTGGATGATGGGTTAGAGAATCCCTTAGAAAATGTGGAAAGGGAGGGCTGAAAAATCTTGCAGATTCCCTGTATCAGCTTACCCCTTTCATTCCACATTTTGATAACCTCTGAAGCAGAGGAACCAAAAGCTTAATTTCTACCCAAAGGAGAATTTAATATCTCATTTTTCACATCACCAAGGAGATACTGAAAATGCAGCCAGGCAGATCTCCTCAAAACAGTACAAGTGGCCATAGCCCTGGAATAAAAATTAGCAAAGTCACACACACACACACACACACACACACACACACACACACACACACACACAGTGAAAACAATGAGTAGTAACCTGTACACAGGAAGAAACTAAATTATTTAAAGTAGTTCTTTCCTCAGAAGTAGATGTTTCAGACAAAACATTTCTCATTCCTTCACAATTAGAATAACATTTAACATATGAGCTTGACAGATTAGAATTCTGAAAATGAAAGTTGATGATACACCTTTTTCACATGCTTATCAATCTTCCTATCCATGTCAGAAAGAGTAGGAATGAAGTTACCTAAGGGCTTAGCAGCACTAGTATTAACTAAAGCTAAAGCAGCTGGGTCAGCTTTGAGAAGAGTGTATGAAAACTTAAAAGACTGAGGAACGTATACATTCTGTCTGCCTTTTTAGGGGCAGCAAGCTGACTATCAGGAAGGCTGCAGACAGTGATACAGATATACTTGAGAGCTGACAGAACTGGGGGAATGGGTGAAGGTTCTGGAAATTCCTTCTGTAACACTAGCACATTCTGGAAATAGTGTCAGAGAAAGATAAAAGCCCCCCCTCCCCATTGTGAATCTGTAACTGAGCTCTCCTCTGAGACTGAATCAAAATAATGAGGAGACAACCTTGTACAGGTCACCCGTTCTCTAATCAGTATTAAAGGATAATGAGGATTGTATACATCTGTAAAATAAACTGAATGCTGCTTAGAATTTCACTCAATCATAAAAATCAGAGATCTAACAGTCAGAAAGTGGTTAGTGTGTTTTTCAGTGCCTGAATGCCAAAGCAGTTATCTTCTTGTCACTTGATCATACTTAAAATATGGATGGATGCAGGCTGGGGAAAGTTTGTGTTGAAACAGAGTATGTTATGTGCACACAATACCTGTTAGATGATCATAAAGTCAAAAAATGGGACGATTTGTGGGGCTTAGTCTACACATGAAAGCTTCTGGCCTGTTGCTGCTTGTTCTCAGTTATTTGTATGGATTTCATGGGCAAATTCAGGAATTATAGAATAAGGAACAAGTGACATGCTACCTAATGTGTGATGCTGTGTGCTACAGGAATGTACCACTACCGTTCAGAGAATTTAAGGCAATGTCTCCAAAAGCACTTCAGAATAGGCAGTAAGGGCATGTATGTCTTATTCCACAATTCAAGGCATGATAGAACATAAATTATTATTCTTTATGCTGCAAGACAGTGTGCCTGAATAACAGATAGCAAGGCTACATACAGTGCATTGAGGCTAGTTAGATATTATATGTTCATGCCCCAGACGGTGTGTGTGTGTTAGAGGACCCCCTGCTGTAATACAAGTCAAAGCTGTGTTAGCTGGCTCATATTTTTATGGGGGAGGAGGGGGGCTGTCATACCGCCTGGTAATTCTTTAATTCTTCAACACTTGGTTCCCTACCTAGTGAGCTGCTGTGCCAGGCGCTTTACATATTATCAGATCATAGCTTGTTATGCAGGGCATGCACTGCCACAATAAACCTAAGGTATACAAAGAAACTGCATACATATACTTATGAATCATTTCTGGCATGCAAGTAACATCTAATTTAGCTTTACATTTCTCTGCTCAGATTCGGTGGAACATCTGTGAATAGGTGCTTTTTTATTTCATTATGCTGAATGACTGAGCACAGATTTTGTATGAAATGATTTATGTCATGCTAGATATTATTTGACATGGCATCTATACCTTGCCGGTATTGGTTAATACTATGCTATGCTATGTGACCATAGATTTATTATTTTAGGAATCCCAGTGTCTGCTTCATTTACAGTATTAGAAATTTACCTTTTCATTTTCCTCCAGTCTTGCTGCCCTTTTGTCACTCTACTGACACTAAATTTCCTTGCAGTGCATCATTAATAATTAATTACCACACTAACTACAGTGAGTAAATACTCCTTCACATCTAATATACTGCAAGAGAGAAAACAAATTATCTGTGATATTTACCTTGGCCTGTTTTCTGGCATGTTGCCTGTCTTTCTGAATTTCCATTACTTTACCAGAGTTGCTGCCTTGACTGAAAGGCAACAGAGTGGTTGTTCAAAATGTGTATTTAAAAAAACAATTGAGCCCCACTTCCATTTTGAGACCTTCATGTACACTTACAGGACTTCTAGAGTTGCTCTTTTCTGTGTTTAATCTTGAAGCAAATTGTTTGTATCTTAACTATTTTCATTTATTTTTCAAGCAATAGGTGCATGCAATTTTGTAAGAACTGGAAAAAAGCTAAAGGTGGACATAAAGAAAGTACAGCTTGCTTCAGCAACTATATATGCGGGCATGCAATGAAACTGGTCAGCTGTATTTTTTAATGCAATAAAATTAAGTCAAAAATGAAATGAAATTTTTGTAAGGAGTGATAGCACTGGTGAAAATGCTAGGAAATTCATGGCTGGGAGATTGGTCAGATTTAATCTGACAGAATTTGCTGGGTTACCAAAATGAAGTTTGTAAATGAAACTGTCACTTTACTTTCAGTGTAGAATAATCCTCCTGGGAAACAAAAAAAAATCTAAGTCTAAGATATTAGTATTCAGTTAAAAACAAAGAAAAGGAAAAAATAAAGACAGACAATGGCTACATGTGCTGCTGATACTGCTAGGTTCGGACTGTTCCAATGCTGGCATTCCTTCCTGCCTCCAAGATTATTCATTTGCAAATTATTTCCTTCTCCCTGCTTCCCTTGTCCTCTGTTTCAGCCTGGGAGTTTCTCAGGTCACTGGGGTTCATGGCCTCCACTATCTCCATGCTTCCCTGGGCCATGCTTTGCATGAGGAAGTTTCAGTGATACCTGAAATCAGTCTGGCTTCTATATCTGCAGCCACTGGGCCAGCTCACTTCTCTGTTCTTTTGTCTCAAACTTGAATTTTGCTGGTGGATTTGTTGGCTAGCTCTCAACCCAGGTGTCCCTTTCCATCCTCCTCAACCATCTAAGTATCTCTTCACAGAAGCATAAGAGTTGGGGTGGGGAGCCACTTCAGACATACTGAATGTACAGGACCTTTGGTCCCCTCAGCAGAGAATGGATCATATCAACATCAAGGAAATGGTGGATCTCATTCTGGCCCTTCAAGGTTTCTATGCATTCTGGGTCCCAGGTTCCTTGATGCATTTATGGACAACACCACAGTCATGTGGTACATCAACAAACAAGGGGGCATGAGGTTCTACTTTCTTTACAGTCTGGCCATTCAAGCATGGGAAATAGCCATCAAATAGCTATCAATCTGCAGGTAACCCTACAGGCAGTCTATATACTTTGAGTGAAGTCTTGTGGCAGATTCTGCCAGCAGGCCCAGGACACAGCCTTATGAATGGATGCTTCACACAAATGTATTTCTGGACATAGTTCATCAGTGCAGTATTCCTCAAGTTGATCTTTTTGTCTCCCCTCTGAACAGGCAACTCCTCCAGTTCTTTTCCAGAGTCCCAAGTCCTTTGGCTTGGAATGTGGACACCATGTCTTTTTCTTAGAAGGGAATGTTCCTGTATGCCATCCTGCCCTTAGCTCTTCCAGGAATCCTTACCAAAATCAAGAACTCTCCAAAAATCTTGTTGCTGACTCCGTTTTGGCCCAGAGAGCACTGTTTCCATGTCTTATTCCATCTGGCTTGGGGCAAACACCACAAGTTATCTCACTGCATGGCTCTTCTCACACAGTACAACGGTACTGTCCTTCACCCTCATCTGTCCACTCTTCAGCTGATGCTTTGGGTGCTAGGGTTTTGATTACTTTCCAAGACCAGTTCTCTGAGGATGTGCTTAGGGTCCTGTAGGAGGCCAGGAAACCTAGTGCCAGATAATCATATATGTCCAAATGGAATAGATTTTCTGTTTGGTGTCTCAAACATCACCAAGAACCCTTTGAAGTGGGGGTCCCCTTGGTTCTTTCATACTTGTGTGAACTACTGTATGCTGACTTGGCATATCCTTCAGTGAAAGTCCACCTTTCAGCCATTTTTGCCAATCTGCCACTTACCTCTCCTTTGTCCTCTAGGTTTGAGGTCAAGCAGTTTCTTAAAGGCATCCTTCATGTTAGACTCCCAAGAAATCCCATTCCTCTTTCTTGGAATTTTAATTTTGTCCTTAAAAATCTGACTCGGACTCCATTTGAGCCTGCTGCTGATGCTTCTTTGCAACATTACACCTCGAAGACTGTTTTATTGGTTGCTTTGACCTCTGCCAGAAGGGTATCTGAGCTACCGGTTTTGATGGCGGTCCCTTCTTTCTTTGTTTTTCATAGAGACAGGGTGTCTGTCCATACAAATCGTTATTTTATGCGCAAGATAGCTAAATAGTTTAGGTAGTTATGCTGAATGAGCATGTGTATTTATTCAGGAGTGGTAATTTCTGTGTATTGGTTAAATAGAGCAGCTGTGAGCTGTAATGTGCAAGTGTCTGCTTTGTTTATTAAGTTACTGCTGGTGCAGCTTCTCAGTGTATTCTGGTCGTAATTCCACTGACTTAGGCATTGCTCTCTTTTTTGTGTCTGTACAGTTGATATATCTAAGTTCATGGATTATAAGGGGGCATGCCTCCCAAATAGGGAGAATACCCTTAGGGACTTACCCTGCAAAAAACACTGTGTGTGTGTGTGTGTGTGTGTGTGTGTGTGTGTGTGTGTGTGGTGGTGATGATGTTGTTGGTACTGGAATGCACTGTGTAATTGCTCATTAGTGTTCACTGTTATGATGGTCACACCTTCTGGAAGTCACCATTGCTGATTTATTTGTCGGAGCTTATTTCTTTGAATCACCTGTACTGCATATTCTGTACTCTTGGAATAAACCAGCTCCCTACAAACTTTACAATGCAGATAACAGTGGCCATCCAAACCTTTCATGGTCATTATGATCTTAAAGTAGTTACAAATCCTAGTTGTCCAGTGATTTTTGTCTCTTTCTGGTCATCACACATGTGTAATATTTACTTGGTAGTGCCCATGCACCAGAAGCATTTAACTGTGCAGATTTTCGCAGAAAACTGTTCAAATTTTTGCCATGTGTTTTTGGTATATTCCTCATAAAATGTATAGTTTTCTGCAAATCATTGACAATTTAAACCACTAAAAATGACACACATTTCAGTTTCAGACATCGTATCCTTCAGAAAATGCATGCTAATGGAACACCTGTTATTCTAGCAGCCTTCTAACTGTATAGAACCAATATTTAAAACTTGTTCATATTTTTGGGCCTTTGCCTCACCCCCATCTTTTTTGCCTTTGTCCAGATTTCTTGTGCTAAAAGGTTGAGATGTATGATTCTAACTGAAGTCCAGCCTTGGTCTACTGACTTCTTGTTTCCTAGTCTTGTCCAAATAGACCTTTATATTTTATTCTAGAATTTTAAACTGAAAGCCATGATAGTCTACATGTGCATTTCACAAGTACAATCTGAATAAATTGATGGTAGGGCGTAATGCTGGAGGCTTAAGGAAATTAGAACACTTGGTCATTCAGTCTAGAACCTGAAAATATATATATATTACAGCACTTTGTCAGTAGTGAACTATTCCCACTACAGTGAAAAAACAATGTATGCTTTTATAACTGGGGGACTGGTGCCTCCTTAACTATCACCCAAACATTGCATTCATATAAAAATACATTTTGTCTGAAAATAAGTGTGTTTTGAATAGAAAAATTGATACCAGTGTAATTCATTGCAGAAGTAAATTAAAAAAATGTATTTTATTATAGAATAGTTATCTTTTTCAAAAAAAAAAATCTGTCATTTCTGGTTAGCCTGGACACCAGCCACCCTTGCAAACTAAATTAAAAATATTTTATTTTGTTAATGCATAATTTATGCCCCTTTAAGGGTCTCGTTTAGATTTACATTTTGGAAAAGGAAAGTGCTAAGTGGATTTGGGAAGGTTCAGTGCTATTTTTATAGTAGGCACAAGAAAAATATCACAGGTAAAGGTGTTAAAACGTAGTTATCCCTGCCAGTATCTGGAGTGGTATTATGTAGAACACCACACCTGACTGTGTGCTGGATGACTGAGTAAGTGGCAGAAATGCATGCAGTTTAACTTTGCACAAGCTGGTACAGCTAGATCTTGAAAGTGTTACTAAGAGTGTTTTACATCTCCAGACATATTTTTAAGATTCTGTTGTTTAACTGCAAGAACACATCCCGAAATGTTTGTTGTAGGAACTCAGTTGACCTTGTGAATATGTTATTCATAGCTGAGAGCCTTCACAACCATTTCCTGGGCAGTTTGCTGCCTTTACTATGAAAAGTGTTGATATGAAAAATCTGAACATGAGAATTGCACACTGATTTATCCTTAACTGGTCAGACATTTTCAGTCCTCAACCTCAGATCAGTCCTGTCTATTAATTTGCTACCTTCAAGGTAGTTTTGTATAGACTTGCTTTTGAATTTGTGATATAGTGGAGATGAAAGCATTTGATTATTAAGAATAATATTTGGATTGCTAAATATTTGTTAACTCATAAATTATCTGCCATACTGAAAGATGTTTGAAATTAGGATTAGTATTTCCTTAGTAAGGTTGATTAATGGAGTGGGCACTTGGGAGAGCGGCTCCACTTTTTGTTCAGGAATGCATATTGAGGGTTTGCAGCTACTCCTGCTATTGGGAACTCAGTGTGAGAATTGAATTGTGTAAATAGTGCATATACCCCATTACCTGCAGAACCTTTGTTTGCCTGTCTACAGTATGGTATACTTTGAAATCTATAAATATTAGACCTCCATTGTCTTTGAGGAATGACATTTTGCTGTGATTCTGACTATGACATCTGCAGGTCCAGAAGAATCCATTCTGTTTATTTGATTAAATATTGTGCTTGAGATATATGTTATCAGGCTGTTTCTTAAGAAAATGGTCCAGGATAAAAATATTCATTTTGATGATGGAGGCATATGTCCATCCATAACCCTAGTACTCCCTGACTGCTTCATATATAAATATTCCCCAGTGAACATAACACTATGGGTCAGCTGAATGAGAAGAAGACTGAAGGAAATCTGACAATGGGTGATCAGGGTGCTTTTCAATTTAAGGTAGTAAACCACCACAGCTGTGGTTCATTACTTATAACAGCATCCCAGTACCAAATATAGTGATGGCTGCCTTGTCCTTACTGATTAAGTACTCTATGGTGAAAAAAATGGAGCCCAAGGGAAGAGTCAACATATATGAGTGGTGAAAAGCTGGAAACCAAGGATGAGTTAACTTATATGGGTGGTGAAAAGCTGGAATCCAAGGGATGAGTTAACTTATATGGGTGGAGAAAAGCTGGAATCCAAGGGATGAGTTAACATATATTGGGGTGGTGAAAGGATGGAACTCAAGGGATGACTTGATCTATATGGGGTGGCAAAAAGGTGGAACACAAGGAATGAGTTCACATTTATGAGGTGACGAACAAGTGGAACCCAAGGGATGCGTTAACATATATGGGCTGGTGAAAATCTGGAACCCAAGGGATGAGTTAACATATATAGGGTGGAGAAAGGATGGAACCCAAGGGATGAGGTAACTTATGTGAGGTGGTGAAAAGCCATAAGCCAAGCCATGAGTTAACTTGTATGGGGTGGAAGAAGCAGCACAAAACTTGGTATAATATCTCTGAAATTATCTAACAAGTTTGGTAAATACCTTAAACAGTTTGCCAGTATAATAAATTCACTTACAATTATTTTATTTATTTATTTATGTATCTGTTTAACAAAGCTGTAAACTGGGCAGTAGTTTCTTTCTGATTTGGTCTTATCCATTGGCCTAGGACAACCTTTGTATGATGTTTATCTGGCTTTGGGTTTGGTTTGCACATACAATATCCTTGTGTAAATTGTTGCTGTTTAGTTAAAGCATTCAGAGGATAAGAACTGACATATTTCTTACCTGTAAACTTATGTGTGTGCTTATACATGCAGGATACAGCTTCATTATACAAAAAAAATTGCATTGTCAACTCCATATGTGCTGAAAAGTTAACATAATTATCAACGGCAGAATTCCTCAAAATGGCAGTCATTTACATTTAATAAATATGATAGAATGTCAAATGATTAATCACCAAGCCTCCTACTTTCTGATCAATGCTTATATTTCCAAGTCAGATAAAGAGAGAGCTTAACTTTATGTGAAACTGCATTTGGGACATTTCATCATAAACTAAATGTCAGTGAAACCCAAATAGTTCCTTACAAACTAGAAACAGCAAGTGGTTGATTATATCTTAAAATTTGGACAGTAAAAGGATAAGGTTACATTTGCTTGGATCTTATTTAACTGTTGTACTTACAACTTAAATGGCAGAAATGTTAACTCCTGATGTTCCTTTCATTTACCTTTATTAACACTGCGCATGTTTATATGGTGAAGTTGCCTAGGAAACTAGAGGCTGTGTTTTTGCAGAATACTTGCTGTGGAACTTGATACATATAAAGCAATCAGAGGACCTTTGTAATACCCATATTCAGAGCATATTTTGCTCTATACAATTTAGATATGAGATGCTAACAAAAACATTTCATACTCCACATTACATCACCATGAAAAATATATATTTTTAGAGTAAAACTGAATCTCACCTTGGCATGCTAGAGATCACCTTGTGTTCAGTGCATGCAGCATTAAATGTTAATGCATCTACCTTTCCATTTTAAAATCCCTTTTGTGAGGCATGATGATTTACTGAATGTATTCAGCTTCCTGTGGAGAAGTATAGAAGCATGGTCATTAATTCTGTCAGCTGTTGAAAAGGGAACAATCCATCTACAAGTCACTTGCTTTATTATAATATTAGGAGAGACAGAGGCAGAAAGTATGCTTTTGAATTTCCTTTTAATTTATTTTACAGTAAAAATAGTAGAATTATCATTAGAAATACCAAGATACCAGTATAGCATACGATATACTGTTTCAGTTTGATACAAAAATTGACTGTTAGATCATGTTATTTAGCACAAGTCAATTCATCAATAAAACAGTGGAATCTATACAAAGAGTTATCAGTACTAATTTAAAAGAAATATTCAGAAATGAATATTAAGATTTTACGTGATGGTCTAGATAATGTCCCTTTCATATTTTATTGCTGGCACCCTGTTCTTGTGATCATATATTCCATTTTTTGCAGCTTTTAGTGATAGAGTCACTTTTTCCCAACACATCTGGTGTTGTCCATTGAGACCGCGTCCTTCACAAGCTACTGTGCATTCTAACAGTTCAGCAGAAATACCGGGATACTTCACAAAAAGGTAAAAAAGGAACAGCAATGTTTTGATATAATAAAAACAGTGTCCATCAAGTGGTATAAACTTTGATCACCTCTGAAATTTTCTACCACTTGTCAATATTTTATTCTATTTGCTTTTATATTTTACAGAAAATGTTGCTTTCACTTTGAGGCATTCCTTGAAGGTTCTGTAATGTATTTATTTCTGCTGGAAATATTTTGAATTCATGTCTCTTGGCAACAAGAAGGAATTTAACATTGTAGTTTCCTGCTTTCTACTCAAAACTTTATGCTTTTATTTTTTCATTGCCTGTCTTTATAACATGTCTACGTAGCATACTCTGACAAAGAAAAACAATGAAAAGGTAAAACGCATCTAACACCTCACTTACCTCTGACAAGAGTGTAATTAAACAACTAGTCGAACAACCAGCTAGACTAAGTCACATTACAGGCAACAGCACAATATTATACCCAAGCTTAACTTACATTAAAAACAGATGCCTAAAAGTAGACATCCTTCCTAATCAGCTTAGTAGCCACTGTCCAGTAATCTTGACATGGTCATTCAGTACACTGAAAGAAACACCCAAGGTTGTTGTTACATGTCAAAGCAGAACTAATGCCTCCAGTCTGTTAATTGGACTACATAATGTAATGACCCAAATCCAAACACTGCATTAACATACTTCATTTCCAGACTGGACACAATACAGGACATTGTCTTCCCTGTAGTGCAAAGAAGACTTAGAGGCCAGAAATGCCCCTGGTTAACAATACGGTTAAAAAAATGTAGGCTACTTGGAAACAAAACACTTTGGACAACCCCTTCCCACATTTCTGGAATATCAAAAGGCAGTCAGAATTGCCCCAGCTCTACAAAAGCTACTTACTTCCAAAACATGGAAGAAGTACTACTATACTCCCAAAAAAAAAAAAAAAAAATCTGGAAAGAGCTTAAATGCATAGCTGGTGATATAATTGTCTTATTGACTCATCACCCCCTTCAGCTACAATTCCTTTCAAAAATAGTTTGGACTTTTCCAAAAACTGTAAGCATGTTTGTCTTACAACAATTCATAACATTGTCAGCAATATTTCTCCCATGTCCCCTTTCTGTGCTTTACCCAAACAATGATAACACCTCTCAAATTTGCCCCCCTAATGGTGTTGTCCCCCACTTTCTATTTTACGTAGATAGTGAAGGAAACTAAAAAATACTAAACAAATTGAATGCTAACTCAGATACTAGACTTTTTCAAACTGCATCCTCTCTTTCTAAAAATGTCTTAGGTTCATAGGTTCATACTAGGCTATCTGCCCTAGGGCATTTATAAGCCTAGCCAGAATGTGTTTGGCTTTCGCCACCCATTTTAAATAAATTTTGCTATGCCCTTTTTTTGAGGTTAGTATACTGTGCCTCTGTCTAACAGTGACACAGAAGTCATACCCGGGGTAAACCTACGATCTCCCATCCACTCATCAAGATTCCTCTTGAAGAGAGTTAATGAGGGACTCTGCCTAACCTGGACTGGGATTTTATTCCAGAGTGAAGGGAGCCTCTGGGTTATGAATCTGTCCCTCCAGCATGTCCTATTTATTTCAGTGCTGAGGTTCAAGTCTCTCGAGCGTGTAGCTCGATAGGATTTGGAATTTCTGAGGTGCAGCATGTCCATTAATTCTGGGTTGGACATGGCTTTATACGTCAGGCACAGATCGCCTCTGAACAGGCGGTATGCCACTGAGTAGAGCTGGAGTTTCTTTAACCGGGCAGCATATGGCATCTGTTTGAGCCCTTTGATCCTCTTGGTGAGGTACTTTTGGGGTCTTTCCAGTTGCTGCAGGTGTCTGGTAAGGTACATCCCAAAAGGGGCATTGTACTCAATTATGGGCCTGATGAGGGATGAGTAAAGAGGCACGATGACCTCCCCTGATCTAGATGTGAATCCCTTCATGATTAGGTGGGCTATATAAAATGTTTTTCTAACCACTTTGGCCACGTGGTTGTCAAATGAGAGATCGCTATCAACTTGGGTCCCCAGGTCCCTAATTACTTCTTCTGTACTTAATGGATTACCACCTATGTGGTAATTTGTGGGCACTTTGTTTTTGCCAAAGGGGATGACTATACACTTTTTGACGTTTAGCTTGAGGCCATGGCACTGGCACCAGTTGTCTGTTTCTATGAGGCCCTTTTGGAGGATGCTTGTGTCAGTTGGAGAGTCGATTATGGCACCCAGTTTGCAGTCATCTGCGAACTTGGTCAGCCACAGTCCTTCCATGTTGGCCTGTACCTCCAAGAAATATATACTGAACAAGAGAGGTCCCAGGACTGAGCCTTGTGGGATGCCACTTGTAACTGGTTTGGAGTCTGACATGGCTCCAGCAATTCTAACCATGTGGGTTCTGTCCTTGAGCCAGTTTGCAACCCATCTAGTGACATAGGGGTTTATATTTAAGCTGGTGAGCTTATCTATAATGCCCGAGTGGGGTATTGTATCGAAGGCTTTTGCGAGGTCCAGGTAGGCTGTGTGGACCACCTTCCCCTCGTCAATGGCCTTGGACTGTTTCAAAGAAATCAACCAGGTTTAAGAGGCAGGATCTGCCCTTAACAAAGCCGAACTGGGTAGGATCCAGTGTCTGTAAGTCCCCAATATCTTTATTTATGAGGTCCATGATTATCCTTTCCATAGCTTTGCAGACCAAGCTAGTCAGGTTTATGGGGCGATAGTTTCCAGGATCTGTTGAGGCACCACCTTTGTGGAGAGGGACCACAGTTGCTGTATGCCACTCTTTGGTTAACAATACGGTTAAAAAAATGTAGGCTACTTGGAAACAAAACACTTTGGACAACCCCTTCCCACATTTCTGGAATATCAAAAGGCAATTCTCTTCCTTCTCTGTCTCTAAACCTGTCTCTCGTGTTCATTTTTTCCTTATCTTCTAAAACATTTCCCATCCAGTTCAAACACTCCATCATAATCCCACTCTCAAGTGTCTCCGCTCCTAAAGACTGCAAGGATTACAGACTTATCTGAAATCTATTCACTCTAACAAAACATTTGAAAACATAATCTGCAAACAGCTGTTCAAATACATAAACAAGCATGGTTTACTTTGCAATAAACAACATGCTTTCCACAACTTATTCAACACCTGTCTGTAATGAACATAATTTTTAACAACATCAAAGACAGCTAAATTATTGGTGGCCTTTGTCTTAACATAAGAAGGGCATTTGGAACAGTGAATCACCACCTTCTACTTTGAAAACTTGCAGAACTAAACTTTGGAAGTAATACTATACGTGGTTTAAAAGCTATCTCAGAAACAGAACTTTCCAGATACTTGCCAATAATTCTCTCTGAAACAGAGAAACCCTTAATACCAGTGTCCTACAATGATCTTTCCTATGACCCTACTTTTTTCCTCTCTCTTTATTAATGGTTTAATGCACAACCTTTCAGATTTAAATGCCATTATGTATACAGATGACTGCTATGCCTAGTCTCTAGATCTTCAGCTGTCAAACTCCAACAAGACCTGAAGGCTTCTTTCTCCAAACTATGTAATTGACTATACAATAATAGGCTTCAAGCTTACCCAAAAAAATCCAAAGTTGTGGTGTTTGCATGTACAGAAAAAGCTTCAGGGTCTCCTTCACTGGCATTAAAAGATACCAGCAACCTAGTCCTAATGTTATTGAGCAAAAGATGTTTGGCAGCACTTTAGACCCTACCTTAGCTTTCACCTGACATGCAGCAAAGTGGCAACAGAATAGTTGTCCAACTAAAATTATACTATACGATCTCCTACGTCCTGTCCCCTCTGCACTTTGTGCATTAACCAAAAACATTCTCATCCCTAAACTTGAATATGACCTGCAGCTAATAACAATCTGCTCCACCTCCAACAATCTTAAAATACATATGACTAATAAGGTGTGCACATCTATTCTACTTTTATTGATGCCCACCCTCACTACTGTAACCTCTTGAAAGGTTTCAACTGGTTATCAGTATATGGCAGAGCAATTCCACTACTTAAAACATTGCTTTTCAATGTTATCAAGCAAGGTCAGTGTCCTCATCTTAAGTCACAACTGCTCATTAGAGATCAAAGTAACTATCTTAAAGATAATCATGATGATTAAATGACCCTGGTTTGACCCAACTTCTGAACAGCCACAGTGGAAAGGGCACTAAAACAGTTGGGCCTATCACTATAGAACATCTACCAACGGAGGTTAGGTGGAAGCGGACACTGCTTATTTTAAATTGTAAGTAAAAGAAGCACCTAATCAAGGGAATGGTTTGAACATGTGTTCAGGACAATGGCTAATTTTGTAAAAAAAACTTGCAGCAAATTGTATACTACATAATGTTACATCCTAATTAAGTTGTATGTCATTGAATGTTCATTGCTATACTCATGTACTTCTTGTTCCTGTTTTCATTGTGTAATATGTTCTTGTTTTTATTGTATTAGGTCAAGACTGTCTGTACATCATTTCTCATAATTGGAATGCAGCAATTTGTATTTCTTTTTGGCCACTAAATGTCCAGACCATGGCTAAAAAGGGTCTGATAATCAATCCTCTTACCTGGTTATTAAATTAGATAGATAGATAGATAGATAGATAGATAGATAGATAGATAGATAGATAGATAGATAAAATGTTTCGTGGAAAAGTCTGTCTTATAATCAACTTTCTCTGTAGTTGAACTTCATCACTGAATCTCTGTTTAAGCACCTTTTCTTTCACCTTTCTGTCTCTCTCCTTCTCCCTCTGTATTCATTTCCACTTCATTTTGTGCGATGCTATCTTGGAAAAGTCAATTTCTTGATAAGAAAAGAGCTTACTTTTCTTCTTCTTCTTCTTCTTCTTTCGGCTTTTCCCGGTTAGGGGTTGCCACAGTGGATCATCTGTCCACTCATGATTGGCAGTGGAGTTTTACAGTGTCGAGTTGCCAGCCTAACCTTCCACAGAAGGCACACACACACTCACACCTAGGGCCAGTTTAGAATGTCCAATTCACTTACTGCATGTCTCTGGGATGTGGGAGGAAACCGGAGCACCCAGAGGAAACCCACGCGACCACAGGGAGGACATGCAGACTCCGCACAGAAGGCACCCCAGCTGAGAATCAAACCAGAGAACCTCTTGCTGTGAGGCGACAATGCTAACCACTGCACCACCGTAGCCGCCCTATAAGAAAAGAGCTTACTATTTCAGCTTAATTCACTTCAGTTTCACTGAATCAGTGTGGAGGTGACTTGAGTTAATTTTCCATCCAGCACCTTCTACAGCTGACTTTTGCATATTTTTTTTTTTTTATTCATTTCTTAACCAAATAATCCCACTAGACATCAATGTCCCTTATAAGGAGTTACTCAGAAGCACTATCTGGTTAAGTGACTTCATGAAATCACACAATAGGTGAATGGAGGGAGAAAGAATCAAACCTTGTAACCTTGACTACTGGAAGTAGCTCAAAAATGGCTCCTAGCCTTAATCCTCTTTACTAATTGACAGATAATGGCCCTTCTGAATTTGGTCATAGTAAGTTACAGTAAATCCAGCCTGTGAAGTATCATAAGCTCACTAACTCTGGCTTCATAGCATAGTGAGATGTAACACTTACTGTGACATAGATGGCCTGAGGTTAATTAGAGTCTCCAGCATGGTAAGAGCCATGGAGGGTGGAGGTGGAAATATGTGGACATAATGTTCATTTATAAGACAGAAGTTTAAAGGGGTACACATAACTGGTTTACCACATTTCATGATTTCACATCTTAATTTCATAGGTGTTTTCTAGGCTAACAACCACAAGGGCCTTTTTAAGCCTAGCCATGCATCCCAAATCTCCGATAAGTTATGATACCCTTGATAAGTGTAACCAAGGGCTTGGGAGATGAAATATTTACAAGCAGGGGCCTGGCAGATGAACCATTTACAGGTTGCCCGTGTCTAGATTTGGTAAGTTCCTGAAGGTAATAGACAAATGTGTGGTCTAAATCTATTAAAATGCCTTTTGAATGTCTGCAGAAAAGTATTTTTCCATTTTATTTTCACTGACTGCCTGCCTGCCAACCATCAGCTTGCCCTCCATGGAATAGCCCAGTTATTCCTCCAGGGGTAAAAATTCATCATGCGATGCAGTTAACCAGTCATTCCTCATGGATTTTTTTTGTATGACCCTAACACTCCACATGCAGCTAATGTGCTCATTCACATGCACAAGGGCTTGTTATGCCTTCCTGTCTGGTCAAGCAAGCATGTTCATAGGTTCATAGGTTAGTACTAAGCTAACTGCCCTTGCGAGCCATTTTAAGCCTAGCCAATTATCCCTTGTGAGACTCAAACCCTGCACCTTGTGTTTGTAAGGCAAACACCTTAACCATTAGGCCACCACCCTTATACCTGCCACATGAAGCTCCATGACATGCTTAGTATAGCGTTTAGGACAACTTGAAATCTTAAAAATCAATATGAACAGTATAATGCAGGGTATGATAATTAACATTATACATGTTGTATATTTTATATATGGGTCTGTTTTGTATGACTGAACTGCCCTAATGCTGAATGATGTAAAACACCTACAAAATAAGTTCAATCAAGCAAAATAGTGGGGAAAAAAAAACAATAATATCAAGAGAAGAAAACTGTTTCCTGTCCTGATATTAAAACTAAAACCCCCATAACACTAACCTCACATTTGTCTGAATAGTGGCAGTGTTGCAGGAAGCTTTAATGATGTTATGGTGTAGGGTTAGGGTTGGGAGAAGGAACAGCTTTAGAGTTTATTGTTAGCACTCATTACTAAAGATGGCTGCACCACCTTAGTGTGGGTACCATGAACCAGTGCCTCACTCCCTCAGCTCTTTATTTGAAGAGCAAAAATAAAAACACTTCACTGTATCTCTGTTAATGATTCATGTTCCATCCCCCATGCTCTTCCATTGAAGAACAAAACAATAGACTGATATTCCTCTCAGTGCCACGCCAACCTGATGGCCAGATGCACAACATGCCTCCCCCCTCCTGCCCAGCCATTTAGGTCCCATTTCTGTGCCCTGCCCCCCTCTCTTTTAATAAAAATGAATAAATAATTATTCTTATAAACTACAAATATAGCAAACAGTTGCTACAGTTTATACTCTGCCTGCATGGAGTGCAATGGTACTCAAATTTTAGTAAAAAATAATCTTGTTATAAATTTTAGCAAACTGCTTGCTACAAATATATCCAGCAGTTGCTACACTTTATACCCTGCCTATACAGAGTGCTACAGCATTTAGATTTTAGTTAAAAAAAAAAAAACAGTCTTTTTTTTTTAACTGTTAACCTGTTGCAAACTGTTTGCTACCGCTTAAACCACATATGGAGTGCTACATTGCTCAAGTTTGACTGCAAATACAATAATAAAATACCGGCTTTTGAAAGCCTATATTCCATTAGATATACGCATCAGCTGGCCACGCTCCAAACCCTTTCTGCCCAGGGCAGTTGCTCTTCTTGCCTCACCGTAGCTATGGTACTGGAATTTAAGGACTGTAAACATTCCAACCTCAACCTACTCTAGGATGCAGAGCACATAAATGGGACCTGAATCGCCAGTGCCGGTGGAGGCCATGTCTTTTTTTTTGGCTGTTCACTTGAAGAGCTGAGGGGATGTGACACTAGTTTGTGGGACTGGCACAGGGTGCTGGTTGAGCCAGCTCTGCTTGTGATGTATTCTGTGAAGGAAATTTGTCATGGTACAGAGATATGTGAAGGCAGCCAGGATGAAAGTGTGTGACTACAGAAAGATGGATTTGAACTTAACAGGAAGAGTCTAAGGCGGAAATTTTGAAAGTTGAGAGAAATTAACATCAGTATCAGACCAAAAAGTTTAGAGAGAGACTATACAAGAATCACTTCATACAGTGAAAGTTATTTCTAATATCATCTTTTACCTATGTAAAAAAAATGGAGAAAATGCTTATAAAGGCCTTTCTTAATTATTCATTGTTACAGAGCTAAAGCCAAATTCTCTGCATATTTTCATTTATATATTCATTTCATATTCCCTAATCTTTGAGTAAAGAAGACAATCTAATGTATGTAGCGTAGTCTAGACCAGTGATGTCTGAGTGGTGTGTCTGGCCACAACACCACAGGTGACCCTGGTTTGGTATGATGAATGGATTTATAAGGAACAGCCAGTGTGTGGGCTGGAAAATGTCTGGGCCTATTACCTTGGGATTACATAGTGAAACCTTGTTCCCAGGGTTAATTGGAGGCCATTATGAGTGAGTGGCAAGCTTTGTTGCTCTGCCTATGAATGGATATGGATGTACCTGTAATAATTCGGAAGACATACCTACCTTTGAGTGTTGGGTAGTGGGGCAGAATTGCTAGGGCCAAAGCGAAAAGTCTTCTGTACAAATGTAATGGTAATTAGGAACCTAATGCCCAGATGTTGCGGATTCATGCCAAAATAAAGAATTTCACAGCAAAGAAAGCACGAAAATCAAAGGAATAAACGTATATACCCAAAACATAAAAAGAAAAAAAAGTGATAGTGGCAACAAAGACAATTGTGCAACAAAAGTACAACACTGCCAATTATACACTGAAATACTCAATCTATAAAGCCATTAACATACTCCACTCTCTAGGAGTATATCTCTGCATCATCCATTAACTCATAATTGAATAACATTCCTGATGGTAGTGGCTTCCCATATGTGTGACTTCATTTTTGCAATGATTTTACTAGTTGTGATAGTAAAAAAACTCAGTCAAGCAACATATCTAATATGGGTTCCTATTATTTAAGTGAATGCTTAAAGTTGCGAACGCTGTTTCGTCAAATGTGTTTACGTGAAATGGCAAAATGCCGAAAGCACGGAACAGCGATTTTTTTTTCATAGGGAAAAAAATCACTGGGCCGTATTTGGGACTTTGCCATTTCCTCCACTGTGGTGCGATCTCAGAGTTCAGTATATTTAAGTAGGGGGTGCTGGGGGCAAAGCTCCCACTTTATTTTATGTTTGGGTATTTTTTTTTTTTTTTAATAGATCAGTGATTTTTTTCCCCTGGGAAAAAAATTACTGATCCGTGTGTTAGACATTTTGAATTTTCGGAGTGTTTGGGTCAACTATATAGCATTCGCAATGTCAAGCATTCGCTAATATAATATAGACCCTCTAATATTTGCCCCTAATGACAACTGAAAAACAAATATGGTCATTTGATGGGACCTTGGGATTTTTGTATTCAGTCTAGGTAAAGATAAGATAAAAATAATTACATATAACTTGACAAGCGGTCTTCTTCTTCTTTCAGCTTTTTCCCAGTTAGGGGTCGCCACAGCAGATCACCTGTCCACTCATGATTGTCAGTGGAGTTTTACGGTGTTGAGTTGCCAGCCCAGTGCCCAACCTTCCACAGAAGGCACACACACACATGCACTCATACCTAGGGCCAATTTAGAGTGTCCAATCCACCTACAGCATGTCTTTGGGATGTGGGAGGAAACCGGAGCACCCGGAGGAAACCCACATGACCACAGGGAGGACATGCAGACTCCGCACAGAAGGCACCCCAGCCGAGGATCAAGAGAACCTCTTGCTGTGAGGCGACAATGCTAACCACTGCACCACTGTAGTTTTTTTTTTTTTTTTTTTACTGTAGTATTTCTCTGCACTTGTGGTCTCAGATCTACTGCACTCTCTCCCTCCCTATCTCTCATGCACACATACCACATGCACGCACAAACACACACACACAGATTCTGGCACTCTTGTTATTTAAAACCTTTAATAAATACAGCAGTAGGGATAGTATACTGCTGGCAGGTTAGAATCACATCACTCAGAATGGAGTATCTTTAAAAGAAAATGCAATTTTTCCACCAGATGCTGATAACCTCTGTGTTCTGTCTCATACTGCTTTCCATAGAATTATATCATAAGAACATGCCGCACTGCCCTCAATATCATTTTAACCATTTTGTTTTCAGGATTGTGTGAGTCACTATTAGTATATAGCACCCTTCATCAATGGCTTTGGCCACCGTGCTCTATCTCATAGGTTCATAGGTAGGTACTAGGCTATTGGCCCTAGGGCCTATATAAGCCTAGCCAAAAATGTACCCTGGCTTTTGCCACCCAAGAACATGATTTTCCTGTGCCCCTGTCGAGCAGAGCCACAGAAGTGATCCCTGGGGTGAATTTCCTATTTCCCGTCCAATCATCAAGATTTTTCTTGAAGAGTGCTAATGAGAAGCTCTGTTTGGCTTAGATAGGTAGTCTGTTCCAGAGTATGGGAAGTCTCTGGAACAGGAATCTATCCCTCCAGCATGTTCTGTTTATTGTGGTGACAAGGTTTAGGCCCCTAGAGCGTGTAGCTCAGAGGGATTGGGATTTCTTTAAGTGGAGCATGTCCAACAGCTCCGGGTTTGACATAGCTTTGTATGTTAGGCAGAGATTGCCTCTGAGTAGGCGATATGAGATGGAGTAAAGCTGGAGTTTTTTGAGATGGTCTGCATAGGGCATCTGTTTAAGGCCAGTAATCCTTTTTGTGAGGTATTTCTGTGGCCTTTCCAGTTGTTGTAGATGTCTTGTGAGATACATACCAAAAGGGGCATTGTACTGTATAATGGGTCTAATGAGTGATGAGTAGAAGGGAACAATGACCTATTTTTTCTGGATGAGAAACCTTTTTGTGATGAGAAGAGCCATGGAGAAGGATTTCCTGACCACTGTGGCAATGTGATTATCAAAGGAGAGACTACCTTCCACCTGTGTCCCAAGGTCTCATCACATTTTTGGCATTAAGTAGACTACCAGCTATGTGGTAGTTCATGGGTACAGAGTTTTTACTAAAGGGGATGACAATACACTTTTTGGCATTGAGCTTCAGGCCATGGCTTTGAAAACCAGGCATCTGTCTCAGTGAGGCCTTTTTGTAGGATGTCCACATCGTTAGGAGTTTCGATTATGGCTCCTAGTTTGCAGTCATCTGCAAACTTTGTTAGCCAAAGACCTTCTGTGTTAGCCTGTACTTCAGAGAAGTAGATACCAAACAGGAGAGGACCCAGGACTGAACCCTGTGGTACTCCACTTGTCACTGGTCTGAAGTCGGATTTGGAGTCTGTTAGTTTCACAGTGTAGGTTCTGTCCATGTGCCAGTTGGCAACCCATCTTGTGACATAGGGATTTATACCTAGTTAAGTGAGCTTATCTATAATTCCAGAGTGGGGGGTGGTGTTGAAAGCCTTGGCGAGATCTAGATAAGTTGTGTGAACCACCTTACCCTCATCTTTGGCTTTGGTGACTGCTTCAAAGAAATCAATCAGGTTTAGGAGACATGATCTGCCTTTTACAAATCCAAACTGGGTAGGGTCCAGAGTTTGGAGATTACCAATGTCTTTGTTTATGAGTTCCATGATACGTTCCATGGTCTTGCAGACCGGGCTTGTCAGGCTAATGGGGCGGTAGTTCCTGGGGTCCATCATGGCTCCCCCTTTGTGGAGAGGGATAACTGTCATGGTGCGCCATTCAGTGGGCACAAAGCCTGAGGTGAGGCTATGATTGAACATGGTACTTAGGTAGGGTGCCATTTCATTCTGTAGTCCATGTAGAACGCAGCCTGGGATTTTGTCAGGTCCCATGGATGCTGTGTTCTTGGCTTTGGAGAGTGTGTTTTTTACCTGTGCAGCCGTGATTACAGGAACTTTGCATTCTTCCAGTATAGAGATGGGCCCTCTAGGGGGTGAGAGGGGGGTAAAGTTAGCACTGAACCTATCTGCCAGGATGTTGGCAATATCAGTAGGTTCTGTATATTTAGTGCCATTGTGCTGTAACTCAGAGCAGATCTGAGTGTTGTCATTGAGATTCTTGACATAGCTATAGAATGCTTTGTGGTTGTCTTTAGAGACAGTGGCAATTTTGTTTTTGTAACTAGCTTTGGAGGATTTTATGAGGGATCTCAGCTTCTTACTGAGGTTGACCAGGGAGTTCCTCCAGTCATGGGATTTTACTCTTTTTTTTTGCAACAGTTTCTTTCTTCTGTTGTAGAGTTTGTTTATGGCAGAGGACCACCAGATTGGCTTCCTTTTTTTGAAGGATAGCATCTTGGTTCTACTAGGGGTAGCATGATCCATACACTAGTGTAAGTGCTTATAAAGCGCACTTGTGTAGAATTCAGCAGTCGTACCTCTATTGTCCGTCTGCATGGGTGTCATGAAGTTTGCCACTTCTGTCTTAAGAAGTGTGAAGTTGGCTTTGGAGAAGTTTTTTATGGTGGTTTCTCTAATTGGGGGTGGGGGTGGGATGTGGATGTCTAGGGTGATTAGCTTCTGGTCGGATCTGACCAACGAGGAATTGACCTCTGGTGTGGAACACCAGTTGCCCATGTTGGTAATGACCAGGACTAGGATATTGCTGCCCCTGGTGGGGGTGTGAATAAGTTGATCCAAGACGTTAGAATTTATGAATTCCAGAAAATGTTGAGCAAAAGAGTTGGTACATGAGTAGTTTTCCCAGTTAATGGTGGGGTAGTTGAAATTGCCCATTATTAGGGTGTTGGGTTGTACCCTAATACTTTCCAGTGTATCAAGAAATGAAGAGTGGGAATCCTGGGGCATGGTGGGGGGTCTGTAGCAAGCTACAATTTGGATTGCTGTCTTGCCCAGAGTTAGTTGCACTTGGATAATCTCGGATGCATTATGCTGTGCAACTAGCCCGGAGGTGTGGATATCCTTAATGAATATGGACACGCCTCCACCTTTAGTGCTTTGTTCTGGGTTAGGTGGCTGAAAGGTGTGGTATCAGTTATAGCCTGGTAATGCAGGAGTGCTCTCTGGAGCTTTGAACCAGGTCTCTGTCAGTGCACAGATGTCGATGTTCTCCATTTTAAGGATTGCCTCGAGTGAGTGCATTTTGAGGTTTAGACTTCTAGCATTGAGTAGCATTACCCTCAGAATTTGCTTGCCTTGTACCTGTTATGGTGGTGAATTTGTCATTTGAACCTTGCCTAAAAAGGCACTATAGGGGTGCCAAGAGCCTTAGCCAGTATCCGGAATCCCAAGGGCGACAAGTGCAGGCCATCTCTGGCAAAGCATCATGGTCTGTCGATCATGTTGTCCCAGGCAGACAAATACTGGACCCCTTAGAATGACACCAGACGCTTAGCCAATTGTTGAAGTCAGTCATTTTGTCCTTGTACTGTGGTATCATTCTGGGTGATGGCAGGATACTACTCAGGGCTAGGGTCATACCTGCCTGGGCTACAACATCGGAGAGCTCCTCCATGTCTGTTTTCATGTAGTCCAGGGAGGTACATCTCAGGTCATTCACACCAACATGGACAATGACAGTGTCATATTTGTACTTGTTGTGGAGTGACCTGAGTGCATTCGTTATGTGGCAGATCCTGGCACCTGATAGGCAGCTGACAGTAACTTTCTCCTTGTTTAGCCTGGTAAGTGGAACATCAGTGTGCCTGATTATAGAGTCACCTATGACATTTTCCTGCCATGCCCCCCCCCCACATCATTCTTCAGGACTCTACCAGTGCACCACATCCATTGACCAATTACTTTACAACCCCCGTTTGGATTTTCTTAGTTGGGGAGGGGCCACTGCAGACCTAAGGATATCCTGGAGCTCTGGCTGATGATTACCATGGGAAGAAGTAGGGTACTATTCTACCCATCCCCCCTACCCCTTCCCCTGCATTCACCAACCTTATCCAAGGGCTGCTCCTCACGGAGTGTCATAGGCGATGCCAGTCCCTCCCTACTAGCCCTCAGATGCCAGAGACTGTAATCAAAACTAGGTCACTTGGGCTTTATGCTCATGTTTTTCTTAATTACTCTCTGGCTTGCTACATAATGTTGCGCTAATGCATCTGAATTCTAGACCTCAAACATTTATTTATTAAATAGCATTTGACAAATATATATTAATCTGCAATAAACTAATACTGCCACAAAAGCAAATGTATTAATGTCCCCACTGCAGTGGACTAACGCACCCTATTTCGTGTTGAAGTTAGTACTTTACAAGATGTTTTGACCACCTTCTTAGCATTTGCTGATTGCATATGAAAAAGTGTAAAACTGATTTTTCAATCAGAACTGTCTGAATTTTTAAAAGGGCTGTGCATTGCAAAATACACAAAGACTTTCACACTAAAAATAGCATTTCTGCTGTCCTACCTTACCACAGGTAAAACAGCTGATATAGTTACTAAAATACTGCTAGACCTGCTTGATAAGTATGCACACTGCAGGAATATATGCTGCTAAATGAACACTTTGCAATAGATTTACTCCTGTAGTTAAACAGATTATTTCTGCAAGGGGTCTACCACATAAGAAGTGTAAAACCCAAGATCCCAAAAAGTAAATATTATATACACATATGACTAGCTAAATATAACTGGTCATATTTCATTACAACAGAGCGAGTTAAACTGTTCAGCAGATTTCCAGAAATGCATAAAGCAGCTACACGGACCAAGTAGCACATTTGCTGATCATTCCTACAGTTTGCATGAACCACGGTGCTCATAAACATTATTTCAACCATAGTTGAGAATCTGTCAGCAAATGTCCTATCAAATTTCATATATGTTCCACTTCCAGAACCAGTCCTGAGAAAAGATAGTCCAAATTCCTTTTGCAGCCCACAACTCTCACTTTTTTGAAGTGGTTATTTTAAGAAATCAAAAATCATTGCCCCCTTCCTTTCGGTTTATGACCTTCCTCAGTACATAATGAGCAAATGGAATCATCGAATGCATTGCCTCTTCCTACATCATTTAACAGGAGATCTGATGTTGTGTTTTCCATCCATTCCTCAGTATATAGGTCTTTGGATCCAAGTTGAATCTTAGATGACTTTTAAGCTTTGAGTTCTGTGCTCAGGCTCCTCCCTTTACTGATAATTCCCTGTGTTGACCCAGCTGTCTCAGATCTTGTTTGATGCCTCAAGCATAGGATGGATCTGTTCATGCTCAGTAGTGAAAAAATGAATTTAGACCTATAATTTCTAAATAACTTTTTTCTTATTAAGCTTTATCCTTTAGCCTTTTCTTTGCTCTTCCCCTAAGCTGTCTCTTGTTCTTCACCTTAGGCACTGGACCTTTCCTATTCCCTTAATATATAACAAAAATAAAAAATATTTTTTTCATCTTAGTTTTTATAGTTATTATAGTCCTTGTAGTTTACAGTAGTCTTTACTGTAGCTGAAAGCTATTTCTGTTTTGTTTTTGTACCTTGTTTTCCTTTTTTCCTTTCAGAATGTTGGAGAAACCATCAGGATTTAAGAAGTGTGTGGCCTGTGCCACCAAATTACCAAATTCTGACGCACACGATGAATGTGTCTATTGTCTAGGTCCCTCACATTTGAACACCTATTGCTCCATTTCTGAAGCCATCACCCAATAGGCCATTGTGGAGCAATAAAATAAATTAATCTTGAAAGGGTTTCTCCCAGCCCCTGTGGAAGAGAGAGTGTCCCTTCAGTTTCTGCAAACCTTCCTCTTATCCTTTTAGAAACAAGATAAAAAACCTATGAAGAAAGACAAAGAAAAAGAGGTAAAAAAGAGAGATGTAAAACCTAGAGGAAGAGGTCAATAGACAGTGCATCCTCTTCTGATCCATTTCTAAAATCATAAAACCCTCAGAGCTAAAGCTTTTCTCGAATCTGATACTCATTGGGTTCAACACACCTCTAAGATTCTCACTGGTGATGATTCTCCTATTCTGCACTCACAGTCATTCCAGATCCCCCACCCTCACTTTTTCATCCTTCTGGTCAGCCAGATATTCCAGGAGCCTTACTGAAGCAGACGTGGATAAGATGATGAGACTTATTCAGACCCAGATCCAGTTTTGGGTTATCCCAGCTCCAGCCATCACCAGGGCTGAGGGAATAGTTTCTTAAACCCATTCGGTAATTGCTACTTCTCTGATCCAACCCTTTGGATCACAGCCCTTGGATCCAACTTCCACCCAGGGCAGGTCTGCATTAGAGCCTAAGTTTTGTTCTTCTTTGGTGAAAATGTGTTGTTTGATTTCCTCGACTCTGGCTGCTTTGGAGCCGTCTGAGTCTTGGAGCTGAATGGTTGGCATCGACTCTGACAATATACATTCAGAACTGAGATCTTCAGAACTGTTCCTCCTTCTCAGAGCCTCAGAGTTAGAAGTTCTTTTTCTGATGTCAGCCTTGGATCCAAGCCATGCAGTGTCCCAGGTGAGTGTCCTTTGGTGTCTTTGGCTTCTAAGACTTGGTTGTCCACACCCATATCCTGCTTGGCTTTCAAGGCTGACCTTCTATATATTGGTTAGTTTTGCACATGGATGACATGGTAGACCTTTTCAATAAATGCATGGAGGGAGTCAGACACAGTTGAACCCATCCCTAAGAAACCCAGTAAGTTCCTAGTTGCCCCCCGAGTATTGTCCCCATTAGAGCAAGTGCCCAGCTGTGGATTGCATGGTAGTGGTGAGAGCCACAGAAAAGGAACTAGCAAAAAGAAGTTCCTCTTTCCATACACTGAACAAGGAGTTTCAAGTGTTGGACAGATTTGCAAAGGATGTTTACCCCTCATCTACTTTCTTAGTGAGGGTGTTGAATTATTTGGCACATGTTACATGTTTTCAGAGAGCTTTGACCTAGGAGATCTCTAAATCTCTCCCAGAGACTTTGCCTGTGAATCAAAAAAAGTATCAGAAATAATCCTTCTAGGGCTATAAACCTCTTCTACAATGTCAACAGAATTATTTGGAGAGACAGGTGTATCTTGCAGAGGATACTGTTGTTCTGGAACAGACTTCCCATCCACATGAAACAAAGTTCAACCCTGTGAATATTCAAGTGCAACTTGGCTCTGTGGAAGGGAAACAGAAAATTTAGCCCAGGACTGCCCCCTGCAGTACTAATGGACAGATGCAGTTCCTAAATGCTTTATCCCATGCATGGGTCCCCTCAGATTATCTATGGTATGATCCCAGTTATTCTCATTAGGGGAAATATATAATTGTCAACCTTGGGATGAATAAGGCCAATCTGTAACCAAATGGAATAGGTTATTTTGAGCATAAAAAGGGGAAACTGGCTCAGCTTAAAGTGGTCCGCAAGGGCAGCTAGCCTAGTACTTATCTATGAACTTATGGGATAGGGTAAGGACAATCTCTAACCAAATGGGGTAGGTTAATTTGAGCACAAAAAGGGAAATTGGCTGGGCTTAAAATGACCCTCAAGGGCAGATAGTCTAGTGTTTACCTATGAACCTAAAAGAAAGTTCATTGAGACACAGCTAGCTACCATCCAGTCCTTCTCTAATGTCTCTATGTGCATTATCTACATTGCCACAGACTAGAGAAGCCAGCACAGGCATATCCATCAGGAGACATGTCTGGACGAGGCTGTGTGACTCTGTAGAACATTTTAGTATATCTTTTGTGAATACCCCTTATGATGGATCAACAACCTTTGGAACTAAAGTGAAGGACACAATACCTAGAAGTGAAAAAGGAGGTAAATCACTTTATGACATAGGGATCAAATGTTCCTCTCCTCAAAGGACTTTTTCCAGGAATCAAAAAGGAGGCAAGAAAATTTAGTTCCCCAAATCCCAGAGCTTTTCACCTGACACTTGTCGAGACAGACCTCCCCAGCAGAGGGGGGGATTTCTTATAATGGATGGTACCTTAAGGGCAGAGGTGAGCTGCAGAATCAAGACTTCAGAGGTCCTTCCTCTAATAAGCCTTTTCAGTGGTCCTGAACAATTGCCTGACTGCGCACTCTGGAGGCAGTGGGGGGGGACACTTATCTCACCATCCAATGACCTGGACTGCCATCACTTAAGACAAATGGGTGTAGAGAATCTTAACTGGAGGCTATTTCATTCTCTTCCATGCCCCCTTTAGTCCCAAAAAGACTTCCCAGTGTTCTGCCTTCTCAAAGGAAAGCAGAAACTTCAGAAATAAAAAAGTTTCTAAACAATCAAGTCATTCAAGAGTTCCCACCAGATCAAAGAGGATCTGGAATTTAGTCAAGGTTCTTTTTAGTACCAAAGAAAAACTGGAACTCAAGGCTAATTCTAGACCTAAGTTACTTAAAAAAAATTATCAGAAAAGTGAAATTACAGATGGTCATGTTACAGTCTATTCTTCCTTTTCTGAGGGGAAATTACTTCATTTGTGCAATAGATCTTCAGAATGTGTACTACTCTCTAAAAATGAGCAAACACGTCTTTAAGTATCTTCACTTCTGGCTGTGAGACAGTCATTTTCACTTTAAATGTCTACCCTTCTGTCTCTCCACAGCCCCCTGGGTGTTCACCAAATGTATGGCAGTAGTAGTATCCCTTCTCCAATTGCAGGGTTTCTGGGTGTTCTCTTATATGGATTACAGCTATCACTGCCCCACCAGGGATCTACTCATCCATGACAGGGACTCCTTGTTCCATCTGTGTTCAGACCTTTGCATTATGATGAATCTAACAAAGTCCAAACTTCCCTCATCTCTCTATAGAGTTTATAGGAGCTCAGTTGGATACAAAGCTCCAAACTGCAAAACTTCTCAATCAAGGATTGCATCCATTCATCATCAAGCCTCGGCTGCCTTGTCCTGACAGAAGCCACCAGAAAAAACTATTCTGCATCTTCTAGACTCCATGGCATTTGATCTCCCTGGTTTCCTTGGCCAGGTACTACATGAGAATTCTACAATGGACTCTTGCTGCCCTATGGTCGATAAGACAGCAACCCATGTCTTTTGAAGTATCTTGCAAAATGCATATGTAGTGATGGTTGGAGTCACCATGTTTCACAAGAACATCCTTTCAATGTTTCCTTTCCCCAAACCACGGTGACCATTAATGCTTCCTACTTGGGATAGGGGGGCATTACCTTGGAAAGACATTTCAATGCACATGGTCAAAATCAGAGGCCAGTCTTCACATCAATGTATTGGAGATGAGAGTGGTCCTCCTGGTGTTGCAGGCCTTTCATGACTCACTCCCCTCAGATGTGATATCTATCCACACAGCTAACATGGCAGTCATCTGGTACATCAATAAAAAGGTAGGAACCAGATCTTATCCATTATGTCAAGATGCCATTTGAGTGTGGCAATGGGCGATATCTTCTCTCCACTTTCTAATAGCAATGCATATTCCAGGAAAGTCCACTGTATTAGCAGACAGGTTGAGCAGGCCTATCCTTCTCCCTCATGGGTGGTCTCTCTGTTTAATAGTCACAGAGTAGATATTCAGCCACTAGGGCAACCCTTGCTGCAATCTCCTCACATCTCCCCACAATACCAAGTGCAGCAAGTCCTTTGCACTGATCCTGCAAGACAGGGAGTCACTGAGGGATGCTCTAATCCACATTTGCCCCTAAGACTCCTTTATACCATCCCTTCCATTCCTTTGATTCCAAAGTTGTTACTGAATGCACTGGTGAAGGAGATCACAGTCATCCTCATAGCCCTCCACAGTTTTCGACATATATGGTTTCCTTTCCTCTAGCCTCATCTAGTATACAAGATGAGTTTAAGTTCACTACTTCTACTACTTTTGTCTGATCTGATTAATATACAGTGATTAACTAGAGATATATGGAGTGAACATCTTCCATACAGATAAGTTTCTTACACTGTTTTGTTTGTTTTTGGACCCACTACACTTGCTTAATGGGTTGTTTTGAGACTTTGGGGATACCACAGAGATTACTTGTTTTTTTTTAAAATGTATGTCTTATGCTTACAAAGAAGGGGTTTATCACTGCATACATCCCCCAAACCCCATTCTACTAAATCTGGGGCTTCGCCAACAGTCTTTTCCAGAATACATCTTTATGACATCTCTGCAGCCGCTACCTGACCCAAGGTCCATACCTTCATATCACATTACAAATTGGGCATACAGTCCAGATCAGGAGTCACTTTTGCTTCAGCTGTGCTCTGGAATATCCTTCCTTAAAGCCGCTGAGGTGTTACAGTAGTCGGGGACTGTGTCCCATATGTTGAGGAATGGACAGAAAAGACAACATCAGATATGAACTTTATGTACTCATCATAATGATGGATCTATGTTGTCTATGTCTGTCCTTCCTCACCTTCCCACCCCTCTTCATCTTCCATATATGTTATGGCATTTGTCATTTTAATTCTTGGACTGCTTTGGCAGACCTTAACCATGGATCCTAGAGGTTCCATAACAAGTCCAAGTTTTTCATCTAATTTTCTTATTTCTATCTTCAATACTGTATACTCACCTACTTTCTTGTGGGCAAACTTGATCTGAGGTAGTTAGGTCAACCCAGGGAATTATAGCTAAGGGAAGGAGCCTAAGCACTCCATCGAAAGTGTCTGAAGTCAGATCAGACTTGGATTCAAAGACTCATACATTGATATAGGATGGAAACAGACAATACAGATCTATCATTACAGTGAGTACATAACCTTTGTTTTTAAAGAAAGCAAGATACCTTCAGATCATAGGATCATATGAAGTTACTAAGCTAATGGCCCTAGGGGCCTTACACGCCTAGCCACGTTCTATCCTTATTTTCATGATCAGCACCTAAGGACACAGGTGTCACCTCTGGGGTGAATTTATGGCTACCCATCCAATTGTCCAATAGGATCATAGGAAGTTACTATGGATAACTATGAGAATAATCATCCTAACAAAGTGAGACGATCAAGTAAAAAGCGAGAACTTCAGTTCAGTCAGTATGTTTAGCTCTTTTGCTGAAGTGCTTGAATGTGTAATCCTGCAACAAGTAATATTTCATATTTTTGTGTCTTTCGGCTTTTCCCGGTTAGGGGTCGCCACAGCGGAACTCCGGTCAGCTAATGATTGGTAGTAGACTTTCACGTGCTGGCTTGCCGGGCCTAACGCACAACCTTCAACGAAGGAACGCCCATTCACGCATATCGACACACAGAAGACGCTCTAACTGAGAATCAAATGAGCAACATCTAACTGTGGGGAGACAACGCTACCGCAGCACCACCGCCACAGGCCCAAGTAATATTTCATATAAGTATGCATAATACTTTAAAACGCAATGTGCCTTTAAATTTGGTGCTGTTTATGCTGAGCTGGCTTGTGCTGCAGTCACATTTTAACACTGTAGTTAGAATTATGGTCTTTGATGTTAAGTGACTCTTTCATCTGCACATATATAGGCATTAGGCAGTGTGCCACAGTGATGTAAATAGATTACACTCCGGCTGCCACTATGGGTAATACCCTACTGATCTGTTGTCAACAAAACGACTATATTCAGACTCCTAAGCCTGAATCACAAATTAGCTCATGAAACAAATCAAGGTAAAAGTTTTGCCCTGACCCAGCCAGTCAACTCTGGGGTGCTTAAATTAAAGATACAAATAAAAAGCAAGGGGTATTGAATACAGTTTTCTAGATGATATGGTCAGGCAGAGTTAACTGCAGCTGCTTCTGTACTCCTTTCTAAATCCTATTCATAGAAAGTGCATCCCTTAAAATCACACTGCTTGAAAGATGTTTGTTACAGTCACTGAGTTAATGAAGCAAAGATCTCTGAATTCCATGTTAGCCTGTGGAAGAACTTTGTAAAACCTAGAAAGGATGTTTTAAAATTCTTTGAAATGTTTTTTTTTCAGAATTATCATTTAAATGTTTTTCAGTGAATTGTGACTCACTGACTCATATAACTTCTTTTCATAACAATATATAAGGTCTCCCTTAAGAAATTATTAAGAAGCTAATGCCTCCATCTTATGTTCTAATATCCCCGGATGCTTCTTCTGCTACCCTATCGAGAAGTCACTGGATTATCTCCTCCATCTTTCAATGTCTGGCTCTCAGTACATGTCTGCTAATGGGCATACTGTCTGTGGACCAATTACCTCTTAAAAATTATTCTTTGGGTTTCTTCTACAGCAAACTCCCAATCAGCAAAAAAGTCACTCCATGAGTAACTGCTAGTATCTTGGCATGAATTCTCAAGAGCACATTAGACAGTGAAGTCTTATTAAAACCTGGAGACCCATGGGATCCTTGCAGTGAACAGTAAGGCCACATTTCCTGCAAGGAAAAATGTCCACTACAGTGGTAAATTTCAAGTGTCTCATTGTTTAACACCATTAATTTGCATTAATGGTAGTACTTTCAGAGGGAGATGGAGCATAACTTTAATTCCGTGAAAGATCAGGCTAAGGGCAGTGTTGCAGTGTTTGGCATAGTTTATTCAAATATCTTAGTTCTCTGGTTCAGCACCAGGCTAGGGGTCCTTCTACTGATTTTCAGCTGGTACTCTGATTTCCTTTTACTTTCCTTGGATATGCTGCTAAGTGAATTTGCAATTCTGTAAATTGCCCATAGGTATATGTGCTTTGTGTGATTGAGTGTGTTCTTGCACCCCACAGTGAGGTTGGCATTTTGTCTAGTAAAGGCTTTCGGACTTCCATCTGCTGCTTCCTGAGACAGTTCTGGCTACCCACAACAATAAGTAAATTAAAGTAGATAATGGAAAATGCAAAAGAAAGTAAATAGGTACTGAAGTATTCTTCATAATGTTCTGTAATAATTTCACATACACTGCTGGTACTTCAAATGAGACTTCTTTCCAATGCAGTATCAACTTTGAGTTATCATGTGTTTATTTTTTACAGCCTGTGAGATACTAAGAAAAAAAGATGCTTTTTATTCACTCTCTGATATGATGTTGTGGTTAATTGAATGATTACAACATATGATTTCCTTCTTTCCTGCTTTTGAGTAAATATATCTGAATTTTATCTCATTGTGTATTCTTCTGTAAGGTAAAAAATATAAACACATCTTCATTAGCAGAGTTTGCACAATGGATTATTTGAGAATGTTCTGCATGCATACTTTAATGAATGGCTTTAGATTCATTACAAAGTACTCCGCAGTGAAAATCTAGACATATTACATGACCAGTTAAAAATCTTTCCCATGCCATTTTTTTCTTAATTCCTTTTGATTGCATTTGTGATCAGCCCACATATGTTGCAGTCAACCAGGGACGGAAAATTTCATATCTGTAATGAGAAAAGAATGATAAGTTATAATTGTTTCAATGTGTCTTTTACAGCAATACATTTAGATTAGTTCTAGAAATATTTAAATGAAACATTTAAATTTCATCTTAGAAATATTTACTTTTAATATACAATCATTATTTTGCCTAAATATCAGTTTTTTTCTGTATATAACACTACATTTTTGGTTCTTAAAAGTGATTAAGTTAAAGCTGTGCATTAAACATAATTAATTATTTTACATAATTAAAATAACTTAAATTTTCTAGCAACTTTGCTTATTGTGCAAATTGTATGATGATTTATTTATGAATATTACTTAATGCAGTTATCAGTTCATATAATCTTTTCTTTTGTATGCTAAGAAGTACATCTGGATCATTTTAGACTGTCTGCAACATGCAAAAGTGACCTGCCTTCACATTAATATCAGTACAAAGACATTTACAAGTCTCGCTGTATCAGAGCATTATAGACAACATGTTCATTTCACCTGGAAAATATTGTCTCAACATACTGGCTCAATAATGTACAAAGACAGTCAGGCTCTTGATGAGGCCATGGGGTTATAGATGTCCTGATGTTCATTTTAGACCATTTTCCAACCTTTTGATCCATTGGTGGCCTGAACAAATAACAATGCACATGGAAAAGAAGTTCAATCTCACTCTTTTATTTCAAGGAAGAAATAAGTTGTATCTGAGTTTTCATGCTTAAAGTTGAACAAACACCACTCCACAATAAACTGAGTAGACAAATACTTGTGCGGCTGCATATATCATATCTAGGTATAGTACCTGCCCATACCCCCTACCTCAAAATAAGTATTTACTTTCTTTGTATCCTTGTTTGGTGATAAATTGGGATTAAAATGAAGGCACAGATGCCCACAGTCATATTTCAAGCTGCTGCCAATCTTATAATACAGTATGCCTCCTTACCCCCTACTCCCAAAAGATAACCACCTTCTGTGTAACCTTCTAATGTCAGAGTGGGACAAAACCAGAAAAACAAATAAAATATAACATATTTGTTGCCAGACATATATAAACAGTATGCTTATTTGCTCCCCCCCAAAAGATAGCCACCTGTATATACATCAGCTGTTTCATTGTGAGGAAAATGAAAAAAAATAATGATGATTATAATAATGTTTCAAACTTGTCACATCTACGGATAGTACTCCTATACAAGCTATAGTGACCCTCTGTGCAACCCTCTGAAGTTTGTGAGGAAAGTTAAAGAAATAATGACCATACTATCACCTGCCCAACATAAGGTATACTGACCTCTGAGGTTTGGGAGAAATGTGAATGAAATGATGATGTTAGCAGTTGCCTACACATACAGTGACTTTTGTGTACACCCATTCACAGGGCTGATTTTAGATTAGATGGGGTACAGGGCAAAGGTGATTACTAACCCCAAGTCAAAATCCATTTATACAACCTTGGTATGTGCTGCATACCTCTCAGCCTCTTAGAGCAAGAAATCTGGACAAAGCCATCAATAATGGGGGGACAAAGGCCCAAAAATAAGGGCACTTTTTAAAATATTGCTCTTGCAAATTTAGAAAATTGATATAATAACAGGTGTTGCATTAGCTTGAATTTTCTGAAGGATATGAAGTCTGAAACTCAAATGTCTGTCAATAATTTGCCAGAAAACCACAATTTTATGAGAAATGGACCGAAAATATGAGGCGAAAATCTGTACAGTTGAGAGGTATATATGTGGAGGAGTCACCAGCTCCCAGAATTACCTCTGAAGATCTTGGTATTCTGTGATTTGTTTATCTCTTATTTTTGAGAGATATCTATTAAGCTGAGCAAGTGACAGTAAGGTCACTTGCTTTCATTCAGACAAGCCCCACCCAGCAGTTATAGGCACTTATATGTACAATTTGGACATTCAGACATGTGATTATGATAAAAGGAGATGACAGTTTAGTGCATTTCACCTTTGCTTCAATGGTTGCCACACACTAAAGTATTGTATATTGTTTCACATAATGTCATTAGTCCTACAAAGTCAAAATAATAAGAAAACAGCAGCAGGCAGCTAGTCATTTTCTTCCACAGCAGACAGCCACAACAATTATGTCTACATTGTCTGTGCATATCAGATGTCCAGTTAAGTTGTCCATCTTCTCCCAAAAGCACACTAGTCCTTTAAAACCAGATAGTGACTATTTAAACTCAGCAAGGACAAGGTCAGTTATTTTCATTCTGCCAGACTCAACCCTGTAGCTATGGTCATGACGTCATGGCCATGTAATATTATTTAACCTCCACAGTCCACACAAACTAGTTGCCACAGATTAAAATATTCCAGTCTAAGTTGTTCCACATAAATAACAAAGCCAGAAAAAAATTGCACAAACTAGCTGGCTGATCACTGGCAGCATTATTGTAAAAACAGTAATAACACTTCTCAACACACTATATCCCTCATCCCAGCCACCCACACAAATTAAAAATCCAGAAATATTGGCCAAGATATCTGGATGGTCACTGCTAACATTGCAAAAACAGTAGTAACACTTCTCACCACATCATTTCCCTCATCCCTCCCAACCATTCAAAATAAAAAGCCAGGAATATTGGCCAAAATATCTGGATGGTCACTGCCAACATTGTAAAAACTTTGATAACAGTTATAACAATTCTCAACAGTCCATTCACCTCATCCCATTCTCCCACACATTAAAAGGCTAGTAATATTGGCCAAAATATGTAGTTAATCACTGCCAGCATTGTAAAAACAGTAATAACATTTCTTATCATGTCATTCCCGTCATACCTACCACCCACAGAAATAATAAAGCCAGGAAATATTGGCCAAAATATCTGGCTGATCCCTGCCAACATTGTAAAAACAGTAATAGCATTTTTCTCAACAGTGTCCTAGTCCTCTTCCCAACTACCCACACACAAATCACAAAGCCAGAAAAATTGCAAAATAAATCTGGTTGATCCCTGCCATGTCTGCCAGAAACATTAGACAATCAAATAACAGATACGTCACAACATCATGTCATCCCCTCTCCATTCTCATCTCCAGGAATTGATTGTGAATATAACTGAGTAATTACGGTTTCTTGCAGGTTTGCGCCTACATTTGAACATTGCATGGTCTATAATGTACTACTATGACCTTGCAAAGTTTAACCGAATGTAACGGAACTTGAATAGCAAGTCAATTAGAGCCCTACTTCCTGGACTACCTTATATTCTACTGGCACATTTTATTTTAAATTACTGCTAGCACTTTATTTATTTTTTAGAGTAACAAAACAATAAATAAATAGATAAAAAGCACCCCCACAGCTGCCACATGTATGGAATGCTAGGCTGTTGCCTAGTTCACCTATGCATAAAGGCTGCTCTGCCACTACGCTTGGATACATTTCATCCCATCTTATCATCTCCTCAGTATACTATGATTGGAAAATGCAACTTTTTTCTAACACATTCAACTAAGCATAGAATCATTAATGTAATAACCCCAAATAAGGTGGAAAAAAGAAAGCAAAGATTCTATAGCTGACACTCACAGCACCCAGCCAGAATGACCTTTAAGAAATAAAGCATATATACAACACTATTTTAACATTTGCTGATTTGTTTTTTTTTTTCTTTTTATTGTTTTTATGATATTCTGTGTAATGTTTTCATTCTGTTTTCATCACTGGAAGGTGTGCTGCCAAAGTGAAAGTGGTATGTAGTTATTTTACTATATTCAGTTTGTAGTATAAAACATTTAAAAGCCATCCTTTTTCAAGACACTATGAAACCTTATTATTTCATGAGAAATATACATACCTACTATAATGAATGCATGGACCTTAACATATTTTCCAATATCTTTATTTAAAATTTTCCAAAAAGAACTTCTTAAAAACATATCCACCTTGTCTTGGGACTTTAACATATTTTAACAGTAAAGATATAGAACATATTGTTAAAATCTCCACTATGGGATGTGATGCGATATCCACGAACTAGTCCTAACAGATACTAAATCAATCCACCATTTTGCCAAGTACTTCGAACAGAATATTATATTTTGAATCAAGGTTAATGTTGTTGTTGTCTTTCGGCTTTTCCCGTTAGGGGTCACCACAGCGGAACTCCGGTCTGCTAATGATTGGCAGCAAATTTTCACAGTGCCGAGTTGCCAGCTCGACGCCCAACCTTCAGCGAAGGCACACCCATTCATGCATGTCTTTCGGAATGCCACTCGACCCGCGTGGAGGACATGCAGACTCCACACAGAAAGCACTCCCCGCACACTAGCTGAGAATCGAACGGGAGAATCTCTTGCTGTGAGGCAACAACGCTACTGCTGCACCACTGCAGGAATTTTGAATCAAGGTTAATACTAATACATTTAAGTAATTTTCTATCAAACATAATACAGTAAGGACTAAAGAGAAAGATGCAGCAGGATAATCTAAAAAGAGCAAAAGACAAATACTACTATACTATAGCTATACTACTCAGACAAGCTCCTCGTGGTCCTGCAGAGTGGTCCTAGCTACAGAGAACTCAGAAAAGCGACTACTTTCTGGATTTAAGTATCTTTGCTTGGAATAGCTTCTCTAGCTTACCCTAAACAAGCTTAAACTGTTTTTTTAGCTGTTTGCTGCATTATTTTAAAATCTGCACTTAAAGTTACTTTTTAGTCGAATTTGATCGAAAGTTTGTTTGTTTGTTTAATTTAACTGTTGAGGCTGCCCACTAAAGTGTGCTAGCCTGTGTAACTGATTTATCACTGTTTCTGCATTTTCTGTGTGTTTCTATCTAAAAACAAAAAAACAAAAAATAATCCTTGTTTTCCCGCCTCTCCTCGACTAGTTTAGACCAGTTTACATGCATTGCTGTATTCTGGGCTGTGGTGTAGTTCCTGTGTTGTCCATTGCCTTACTTGGATAGAAGGAGGTTTCTTTGCTCACCAGTGGGAGTGGGGAGCCTTGAACAGCCTACCTGTCCCTGTAGGAAGTGACCTCAGCACAAGAGCTGTAGTAATTGGTTGTTTTGGACCATTTCTAGCTCTTTTGAAGTTCCCTGTTTAAAATCCGCCTCTGGGCATATTTTTCTGGCTATACTACTCAGACAAGCTCCTCGTGGTTCTGCAGAGTGGTCCTAGCTACAGAGAACTCAGAAAAGTGACTACTTCCTGGATTTAAGTATCTTTGCTGTTTTTTTACATGGAATAGCTTCGCTAGCTTACCCTAAACAAACTTAAACTGTTTTTTTAGCTGTTTGCTGCATTATTTTAAAATCTGCACTTAAAGTTACTTTTTAGTCAAATTTGATCAAAAGTTTGTTTGTTTAATTTAACTGTTGAGGCTGCCCACTAAAGTGTGCTAGCCTGTGTAACTGATTTATCACTGTTTATGCATTTTCTGTGTGTTTCTATCTAAAAACAAGCAAAAAAAAATAATCCTTGTTTTCCCACCTCTCCTCGACTAGTTTAGACCAGTTTACAGACATTGCTGTATTCTGGGCTGTGGTGTAGTTCCTGTGTTGTCCATTACCTTACTTGGATAGAAGGAAGTTTCTTTGCTCACCAGTGGGAGTGGGGAGCCTTGAGCAGCCTACCTGTCCCTGTAGGAAATGACCTCAGCACAAGAGCTGTAGTAATTGGCTGTTTTGGACCATTTCTAGCTCTTTTGAAGTTCCCTGTTTAAAATCCGCCTCTGGGTGTTTTTTTCTGCCTATACTACTCAGACAAGCTCCTCGTGGTCCTGCAGAGTAGTCCTAGCTACAGAGAACTCAGAAAAGCGACTACTTTCTGGATTTAAGTATCTTTGCTGTTTTTTTTACTTGGAATAGCTTCTCTAGCTTACCCTAAACAAGTTTAAACTGTTTTTTTTTAGCTGTTTGCTGCATTATTTTAAAATCTGCACTTAAAGTTACTTTTTAATCGAATTTGATTGAAAGTTTGTTTGTTTGTTTGTTTAATTTAACTGTTGAGGCTGCCCACTAAAGTGTGCTAGCCTGTGTAACTGATTTATCACTGTTTCTGCATTTTCTGTGTGTTTCTATCTAAAAACAAAAAAAACAAAAAATAATCCTTGTTTTCCCGCATCTCCTCGACTAGTTTAGACCAGTTTACATGCATTGCTGTATTCTGGGCTGTGGTGTAGTTCCTGTGTTGTCCATTGACTTACTTGGATAGAAGGAAGTTTCTTTGCTCACCAGTGGGAGTGGGGAGCCTTGAACAGCCTACCTGTCCCTGTAGGAAGTGACCTCAGCACAAGAGCTGTAGTAATTGGTTGTTTTGGACCATTTCTAGCTCTTTTGAAGTTCCCTGTTTAAAATCCACCTCTGGGCATATTTTTCTGGCTATACTACTCAGACAAGCTCCTCGTGGTTCTGCAGAGTGGTCCTAGCTACAGAGAACTCAGAAAAGTGACTACTTTCTGGATTTAAGTATCTTTGCTGTTTTTTTTACTTGGAATAGCTTCTCTAGCTTACCCTAAACAAACTTAAACTGTTTTTTTAGCTGTTTGCTGCATTATTTTAAAATCTGCACTTAAAGTTACTTTTTAGTCAAATTTGATCGAAAGTTTGTTTGTTTAATTTAACTGTTGAGGCTGCCCACTAAAGTGTGCTAGCCTGTGTAACTGATTTATCACTGTTTATGCATTTTCTGTGTGTTTCTATCTAAAAAGAAACAAAAAAAAAATCCTTGTTTTCCCACCTCTCCTCGACTAGTTTAGACCAGTTTACAGGCATTGCTGTATTCTGGGCTGTGGTGTAGTTCCTGTGTTGTCCATTACCTTACTAGGATAGAAGGAAGTTTCTTTGCTCACCAGTGGGAGTGGGGAGCCTTGAGCAGCCTACCTTTCCCTGTAGGAAGTGACCTAAGCACAAGAGCTGTAGTAATTGGTTGTTTTGGACCATTTTTTGCTCTTTTGAAGTTCCCTGTTTTAAATCCGCCTTTGTGCGTTTTTTTTTTTTGGCTATACTACTCAGACAAGCTCCTCGTGGTCCTGCAGAGTGGTCCTAGCTACAGAGAACTCAGAAAAGCAACTACTTTCTGGATTTAAGTATCTTTGCTGTTTTTTTACTTGGAATAGCTTCTCTGACTTACCCTAAACAAGCTTAAACTGTTTTTTTAGCTGTTTGCTGCATTATTTTAAAATCTGCATTTAAAGTTACTTTTTAGTCGAATTTGATCGAAAGTTTGTTTGTTTGTTTGTGTAATTTAACTGTTGAGGCTGCCCACTAAAGTGTGCTAGCCTGTGTAACTGATTTATCACTGTTTCTGCATTTTCTGTGTGTTTTTATCTAAAAACAAAAAAAAACAAAAAAATAATCCTTGTTTTCCCGCCTCTCCTCGACTAGTTTAGACCAGTTTACAGGCATTGCTGTATTCTGGGCTATGGTGTAGTTCCTGTGTTGTCCATTACCTTACTTGGATATAAGGAAGTTTCTTTGCTCACCAGTGGGAGTGGGGAGCCTTGAGCAGCCTACCTGTCCCTGTAGGAAGTGACCTCAGCACAAGAGCTGTAGTAATTGGTTGTTTTGGACCATTTCTAGCTCTTTTGAAGTTCCCTGTTTAAAATCCACCTCTGGGCGTTTTTTTCTGGCTATACTACTCAGACAAGCTCCTCGTGGTCCTGCAGAGTGGTCCTAGCTACAGAGAACTCAGAAAAGTGACTACTTTCTGGATTTAAGTATCTTTGCTGTTTTTTACTTGGAATAGCTTCTCTAGCTTACCCTAAACAAGCTTAAACTTTTTTTTAGCTGTTTGCTGTGTTATTTTAAAATCTGCACTTAAAGTTACTTTTTAGTTTAATTTGATCGAAAGTTTGTTTGTTTGTTTGTTTAATTTAACTGTTGAGGCTGCCCACTAAAGTGTGCTAGCCTGTGTAACTGATTTATCACTGTTTCTGCATTTTCTGTGTGTTTCTATCTAAAAACAAACAAAAAAAAATAATCCTTGTTTTCCCACCTCTCCTCGACTAGTTTAGACCAGTTTACAGGCATTGCTGTATTCTGGCCTGTGGTGTAGTTCCTGTGTTGTCCATTACCTTACTTGGATAGAAGGAAGTTTCTTTGCTCACCAGTGGGAGTGGGGAGCCTTGAGAAGCCTACCTGTCCCTGTAGGAAGTGACCTCAGCACAAGAGCTGTAGTAATTAGTTGTTTTGGACCACTTCTAGCTCTTTTGAAGTTCCCTGTTTAAAATCCACCTCTGGGCATTTTTTTCTGGCTATACTACTCAGACAAGCTCCTCGTGGTCCTGCAGAGTGGTCCTAGCTACAGAGAACTCAAAAAAGCGACTACTTTCTGGATTTAAGTATCTTTGCTGTTTTTTTTACTTGGAATAGCTTCTCTAGCTTACCCTAAACAAGCTTAAACTGTTTTTTAGCTGTTTGCTGCATTATTTTAAAATCTGCACTTAAAGTTACATTTTAGTCGAATTTGATCGAAAGTTTCTTTGTTTGTTTGTTTAATTTAACTGTTGAGGCTGCCCACTAAAGTGTGCTAGCCTCCATAACTGATTTATCACTGTTTGTGCATTTTCTGTGTGTTTCTATCTAAAAACAAAAAAAATAATCCTTGTTTTCCCGCCTCTCCTCGACTAGTTTAGACCAGTTTACAGGCATTGCTGTATTCTGGGCTGTGGTGTAGTTCCTGTGTTGTCCATTACCTTACTTGGATAGAAGGAAGTTTCTTTGCTCACCAGTGGGAGTGGGGAGCCTTGAGCAGCCTACCTGTCCCTGTAGGAAGTGACCTCAGCACAAGAGCTGTAGTAATTGGTTGTTTTGGACCATTTCTAGCTCTTTTGAAGTTCCCTGTTTAAAATCCGCCTCTGGGCGTTTTTTTCTGGCTATACTACTCAGACAAGCTCCTCGTGGTCCTGCAGAGAGTGGTCCTCACTACAGAGAACTCAGAAAAGCGACTACTTTCTGGATTTAAGTATCTTTGCTGTTTTTTTACTTGGAATAGCTTCTCTAGCTTACCCTAAACAAGCTTAAACTGTTTTTTAGCTGTTTGCTGCATTATTTTAAAATCTGCACTTAAAGTTACTTTTTAGTCGAATTTGATCGAAAGTTTGTTTGTTTGTTTAATTTAACTGTTGAGGCTGCCCACTAAAGTGTGCTAGCCTGTGTAACTGATTTATCACTGTTTCTGCATTTTCTGTGTGTTTCTATCTAAACACAAAAAAAACAAAAAAATAATCCTTGTTTTCCCGCCTCTCCTCGACTAGTTTAGGCCAGTTTACAGGTATTGCTGTATTCTGGGCTGTGGTGTAGTTCCTGTGTTGTCCATTACCTTACTTGGATAGAAGGAAGTTTCTTTGCTCACCAGTGGGAGTGGGAGCCTTGAGCAGCCTACCTGTCCCTATAGGAAGTGACCTCAGCACAAGAGCTGTAGTAATTGGTTGTGTTGGACCATTTCTAGCTCTTTTGAAGTTCGCTGTTTAAAATCCGCCTCTGGGCATTTTTTTCTGGCTATACTACTCAGACAAGCTCCTCGTGGTCCTGCAGAGTGGTCCTAGCTACAGAGAACTCAGAAAAGCGACTACTTTCTGGATTTAAGTATCTTTGCTGTTTTTTTACTTGGAATAGCTTCTCTAGCTTACCCTAAATAAGCTTAAACTGTTTTTTTTAGCTGTTTGCTGCATTATTTTAAAATCTGCACTTAAAGTTACTTTTTAGTCGAATTTGATCGAAAGTTTGTTTGTTTGTTTGTTTAATTTAACTGTTGAGGCTGCCCACTAAAGTGTGCTAGCCTGTGTAACTGATTTATCACTGTTTCTGCATTTTCTGTGTGTTTCTATCTAAAAACAAAAAAACCCCAAAAAAAATCCTTGTTTTCCCGCCTCTCCTCGACTAGTTTAGACCAGTTTACAGGCATTGCTGCATTCTGGGCTGTGTTGTAGTTCCTGTGTTGTCCATTACCTTACTTGGATAGAAGGAAGTTTCTTTGCTCACCAGTGGGAGTGGGGATCCTTGAGCAGCCTACCTGTCCCTGTAGGAAGTGACCTCAGCACAAGAGCTGAAGTAATTGGTTGTTTTGGACCATTTCTAGCTCTTTTGAAGTTCCCTGTTTAAAATCCGCATTTGCATGGCTTTGCGCAGTTGTGCGCATAGCGCAGCACCGGTTAAACTTCTTCTGGCTCCGCCAAGTCTGCTCTTCAAATTTTCCCTTAAGGAAGCTCTACTCTTAGTATAATCAGACTACTCGCTATATTATAAGCCTAGCACTTGTTCTCAAAACTTCTCTACTAAGTAAGCACTCTCATACTAAGTAAGCACTACATCCACCTACCACCCCTGTGAATATCCACTTCCCTTAAAGGCACAGCACTCCCTTATACTGTTCTAGCATGTCGAGTGGTAGACTGCTGGTGTCCTCTCCAGTTCAGCTGGTTAATCTGGGTATCTTGAGACAATGCTACAATTGTCTCATGTACACAGACAACCCTCTCCTCCTCCCAACAAACACTATTACATGTGAGAGATGCAACTATATAGCCAAACTGGAGGCTGAACTCTCTCAACTCAGGGCTGGCATGACCAGACAGGAGGAGATGGTAACCACACACACAACAAACCCAGTCCCACATAGACCTACCACAACTGCAAACCAAACACATAAAAACACAAAGACATACTCGGAGGCTCTAATAAAAAACTTACCAAAACAACAGAGGCTCCCAAAGCAGACATCCAAAAATCCACCACCTCAAAACAAAACACATGCAACACATACTTCAATAAATCAGTGTGTCAACCAATCACAGCCCTTAAGGCCAAACACCATGCCTGATACACTAGTAATAGGTGACTCTGTAGTCAGACACACTGATGTCCCGCTTACCAGGCTGAACAAGGAGAGGGTGACTGTGACCAAAGCAAGTACAAATATGACTCCGTCATTGTCCATGCTGGCGTGAATGACCTGAGACGTACCTCCCTGGACTACATGAAAAGAGACATAGAGGAGCACTCTGATTATGTAGCCCAGGCTGGTATGACCCTGACCCTGAGCAGCATCTTGCCCTCACCAAGAATGATGCCACAATACAAAGACAAGATGATCAGCTTTAATAATTGGCTCAAGTACTGGTGTCATTCTAAGGGGATCCAATGTCTGTCTGCCTGGGATGACATGTTGGACAAGCCACACTGCTTCGCAAGGGACGGCTTGCACCTGTCACCACTGGGCTTCCGGATATTGGCTAAGGCTCTTGCCAACCCCATAGTGTCTTTTTTAGGCAAGGCTCAAAAGACAAACCCACCTCCTTAGAAAACAAAAATGGAAAAAAACTAAGGGTAATGCTGCTCAACGCCAGAAGTCTAAATCTCAAGATGCAGGCACTCGATGCACTCCTCAGTATGGAGAACATCGACGTGTGTGCAGTAACTGAAACCTGGTTCAAGGCTCCTGAGAGCACCCCAATGCTACCAGGCTATACCTCGTATCATGCTTTTCGGCCCCAAAACCCGGGCCGAACCACAAAGGGAGGGGGAGTGTCCATATTCATCAAGGACACCCACACCTCCAGGTTAGTAGCAAAACATGAAGCATCAGAGACCATACAGGTGCAACTAACCATAGGCAAAACTGCTATACAACTGGTAGCATGTTACAGACCACCCTCCCAATCTCAGGAACCCCACTCAGCCTTCCTGAAGACATTGGAGGATATGAATGTATCACAAAATACCATCATACTGGGAGACTTCAACTACCCAAACATAGATTGGGTACATTATTCTAACCCTAACACCCTAGCCCAAAGGTTCCTGGAATTCATAAATTCAAATGCACTGGAACAACTAGTCACCTCTCCCACTAGGGGAGATAATATACTAGACCTGATCATCACAAACATGGGGACAAAATGCTCCACACCGGAGGTATACCCCTCACTAGTGAGATCTGACCACAAACTAATCATCCTGGATATACATATCCTATCTCCACCCCCAGCACAAAAGACCACAGTGAAAAACTTCTCAAAAGCAGACTTCACTCTTCTTAAGACTGAGATGGTATCCTTTAAGCCCACTGGGCCAGTGGATACCACATCCCACAATGCCGAATCCTTCACAAATGCTTTCTATGGACATCTCCAAGAATGCATGGATCATGCAATCCCAAATAAATCCAAGTCCCTCTCCACCAAAGGCAAGCGTCCTGTCTGGTGGACCTCGGCCATTAACAAATTGTATAACAAAAGAAGGAAGCTACTGCACGACAGAGCAAAATCCCATAAAGGGAAGACATCTCTGATCAACATTAGCAGAAAACTACGTTCTCCCATAAAAACATCCAAGGCCAACTTTGAGAGAAAAATCGCTAAGGACACTAAAGATAACCACAAAGCCTTCTTCAGCTATGTTAGAAACCTGGGCGGAAACCCTCAGATATGCTCAGAGTTAGTTCACAACAACAAAAAATACACTGAACCCACAGATATTGCCATCATTCTGGCTGACAGGTTCAGTGCAAAATTCTCCCCTCCCTCACCCCCAAAAGAAGAAATACTTATCCCAGCTGAATGTAATCTCCCTGTCATCTCAGATGTCCAAGTGAGAACCGCCCTCAACAAAGCTAAAAACACAGCATCAATGGGTCCTGACGGTATCCCGGGTTGCGTGCTACGTGAACTCCAAGAGGAGCTAAACCCGCACATAAAAATGCTATTTAACCTTAGCCTTACTACAGGATATGTACCTGAACACTGGTGTACAGCAACAGTAGTCCCACTCCACAAAGGGGGTACCTCTACAGACCCTGGGAACTACCGCCCCATAAGCTTAACCAGCCTGGTCTGCAAAGCTATGGAAAGAATCATTATGGAACTCATAAACAGAGACATAGGGGACCTACAGACACTTGACCCCACCCAGTTTGGCTTTGTAAAGGGCAGATCCTGCCTTTTGAACCTGGTTGACTTTTTTGAAACAGTCACTAGAGCCATTGATGAGGGCAAAGCAGTCCATACAGCCTACCTGGACTTGGCTAAGGCCTTCGACACAATACCCCACTCAGGCATCATAGATAAGCTCAACAGCTTAAACGTAAACCCTTATGTCACTAGATGGGTTGCAAACTGGCTAAAGGACAGAACCCATAAAGTTAAAATCACTGGAGCAATGTCAGACTCAAAGCCAGTCACAAGTGGTGTCCCACAGGGATCTGTCCTGGGACCCCTCTTGTTCGGCATTTATTTCTCAGATGTTAAAGCAAACATGGGAGGGTTGTAGCTGACAAAGTTCGCAGATGACTGCAAACTAGGCGCCATAGTCGATACACCAGCAGACACATACATCCTACAAAAAGGCCTTACAGAAACGGACAACTGGTGCCGGAGTCATGGCCTTAAACTAAATGCCAAAAAATGTATAGTCATCCCCTATGGGAAAAACAAAGTACCCACAAATTATCACATAGACAGCAACCCACTGAGTACGGAAAAAGTAATCAGAGACCTAGGGACCCAAGTCGACAGTGACCTCTCATTTGACACCCACGTTGCCAAAGTGGTTAGAAAAACATTCTACCTTGCACACCTTATCATGAAGGGATTCACATCCAGATCCAAGGATGACATTGTACCCCTATACTCCTCCCTCATCAGACCCATGATTGAGTACAATGCCCCATTTGGTATGTACCTCACCCGGCATTTGCAACAGCTGGAGAGACCACAAAAGTACCCCACCAAGAGGATCAAGGGTCTCCAACATATGTCTTATTCTGCCAGACTAAAGAAACTCCAGCTCTATTCAGTAGCATACCGCCTGCTCAGAGGTGATCTCTGCCTGACGTACAAGGCCATGTCCAATCAGGAACTGATGGACATGCTCCACCTTAAAAAATCCAAATCCATCAGGACCACGAGAGCTAAAGACTTAAACCTCGGCACAAGTATGAATAGGACATGCTGGAGGGATAGATTCATAACCCAGAGACTTCCCATGCTTTGGAACAAGATCCCAGTTCATGTTAGGCAGAGCCCCTCACTGACTCTCTTCAAGAGAAATCTTGATGAGTGGATGGGAGATCGTAAGTTTACCCCAGGGGTCACATCTGTGTCACTACTAGACAGGGGCACAGTAAACTAATTCTATTATATAAGGGGACCTTCATTGTGTCACTACTAGACAGAGGCACAGTATTCTAAATCTATTCTGTGCATTTTTGTACCATTTCATGGGGTGGCGAAAGCCACATCACTATGGCTAGGCTTACAAATGCCCCAGGGCAGATAGCCTAGTACTAAACTATGAAACTATGAAATACTTAACAAATAGAATGCTTCTGTTTTATGATGCATTATATTGTAGTATGTCATATTATGATAATCTTTATAGGAGTAAAAGTAAAAAGCATACAGTATGATAGAACTATAAAGTTACAGAATTACGTGCTGCCAGAAAATGGTGCCATCAAACTAGTAAGAATTTTTCAAGTAGAAATAAGAAGAAGAAAGTAAAGGAGACAAGGAAAAAATTAAAAACTTTAGCCGTGATTTCTAGAAATGATCCACATTCGTGAAGAGCTGGTGCACAGTACAAACCTCTGTGCTAGTGTTCGCTGTGCTTTATAGAAACACAAGTATGTAATGTAGCAGCAACATAAAGAACAGCATACCTGGGCTCTTACATATCCTTTTGGTATGAAAATGTGGATTTACCAGATGCTCTACAATTCATAAAAGTGTGAATCATAGACTACACTGCAGAGTAGGGGTAGAGATTTCTGATTTACCAGATGCTCTACAATTCATAAAAGTGTGAATCATAGACTACACTGCAGAGTAGGGGTAGAGATTTCTGAGCATACAGAAGCAGACATGCAAAAGCAGATATATAGCCCAACAACTGATGACCAAGTAATGGAGATGTGTTTTTTTTAACAGATGGAATGGCACTGCCCCTCACACAGTGATACAACTCTTTTCTTTCCACTGGAAGCACTCTGCCAGGTGGATGTTCTTAATTATATTGTACTGTTCAGGATGTGACTGTAGTCATAGAAAAAAGTAATTGGTGGCAGCTTTGCAGAAGTTAACCACTAGTTTATTTACAATGATAATGACAATAATGTTTTATTAGCTTGGAAAATACATAAAAAACTAATTCAGAAAGATAATTTTGTCATAGGTCAGGTTCATAACAGTTTAGTCAATGCAAATAAAATTTTCAGAGTCAAATTAAATAGTTGACTCTTCAGCAATTCATTAATTACAAGATTGTGTTTCAAATTGATTTCTTATATAGACATAGCTTCCCCCTTTTCTCAGGACAACAACTTCCCAAAAACAGATTGGAGGGCAGCTTCCCAAACACATCTTCAAGTCTCCTCAGCATCATGCAGGCTACCTTCTTTCTTCACTCATTACATTTTGAAGACATCTTCCCACAATCCTCCCATGACTTTAAACGTCATGAATATATCTTTCTTAAAGACAGCCATTTGAGGACAAGGCATTGGGGCAGGGTTGATCAAAGATAGGAATAAATACTGAGAATAAATACTAAGAACATTTGCTTAAGTCTGTTTTTTGATGACCCGGGCCATTTAAACTGTGGCCTCTGAATAGAATAACGTTTTCTTTAGATGGCCTAGAGACAAATTTTTCAGGGATAGAATTAAAAAGACTAGAAGGAGCAGTGGGTGTGGTAAATCAACACCATGTAAATATTGGATTTATCACATAATGATAAATTGGTTATGGCCAATTACAGTCACATTCATTGCGGGAGGCGGATAAGTTTGTAATGGTAGCCTGAATGCCTTTCATAATATTGAACATGCATTCACTGGCTGTTATTGGACTTAGTGGTTGAAGTGAATGGGAAGAGATATTGTTATTAAGAAAAGGTAATTCTCATCAGCATTAAGCCATTTTTTTATTAATGAAAGAATGTCCAGTTGTAGAGAGGGAGTGAATGAGAGACATGTTTCTTGTAGTTCATTTTTGTTAATGATACTACTGCACTTGAGGTGTGCAATTTTAAATACTAAGATCTTGGATGAAAAGTAGGGTAAAAATATAGGGAATATTAGGGGGAAGTAACCAAAGGGAAATGTGGTCAGGATTTTATTGTATAACCAGACTGAAACAGAGAGAAAGAAAGTATAAATATCACTATAGAGATTTAATTTCACCAGGGGAAAAAGTAAAATTAGTAGAGGCTTTTGTATGTTGTTGTAAAAGGTGAATTTTGTGGACATATTTATAGAAAGCTGGGAAATTAGTTAAAGCAGATGGGAGCTGGCACATGGAAAAATTGGATGGAAAGACAAGCAGGTAAGGAGATATGGATTTGTGAAGCTAATAATTTGGAAAATAAGTGAGGGGTTGTATAACAAGAAATGTGAGATATTATTAGGGGGAAAAGTGAAAAGGAGTTGAGAAGAAATGGGAAAAAAGAAGTATGTAGAGAGACATAACACTGGAGACTTTGATGGATATAAAAGTGATGTGCTACAGGGGATATAAGAACCTGTAGTATTAAAAAAGGAGCAGTAGGGTATTGGTTTGTCAATGTGGCCAGAATGGAGAGAAAGATGAGTGATGTTTTTATAAGTTCTGCTGAAGCCAGAATGACAAAAAAATTACATCATCTCCCACCTAACACAGTTGCTTGCATTGATCAGCATTAACGTAAGTTAAAATTAATTAGTGGAGCTTAGTGACAGGTCTGGCTCTGAGAGGTGAGCCTAAAGTTGTTTCAGTTGGAAATCTTGACTGTAGCCTCAGAAGTTGCAGTACAAATGTAAATGGCGCGGTTGAGGAAGTAGATGTTTTAGTATGGATAGCTGCAGGGTTAAGAGGAAGTGAAACAAAGTTAATGTTTGTTAACTGATATAGTAGACTGATCCTAAAAGACTCATTTCAGCTACAACCTGGCTTTACAGAAATTGAAGAAGGAAACAGCATTTTTGTTGCCTATTTGTTGACTGGGTTATCCCACTGGACGTAATTGTGCCTTTTCATGGGTGACTCAAGAGCACTGTCTAGTTAACTGACTTATTCAGAATCGCATGGTAGGCAAATAGAGGTAGAAGGAATCAAACCCTGTACCCTTGGCACAGGAAACAGCACCATAACATCTCAGGGGCCAAATTACTTCTTGTACTAACTGCCAGACATGTATTGCATACATGTATGAACATACCTATATATATTTATAAATACATTCATAGGTAAGTACTAGGCTAGCTGCCCTTGCATACCTTTTTAAACATAGCCAATTTCCCTTTTTGTGCTTGAATTAACCTAGACTATTTCATTATTTATTGGCCTTATCCATCCCATGGTCCTTCCACAGATTATATTCAGAGAGAAGGAATTAGTACAATCTATTTCTTAGACAAAAAACAAACATATTTTGCCTATAGGCTATATTACCTAGTCATCTGTGTTCCAAAGAATGTACTCAGTGTGTTAATGTCATCTCTATTAACTGTGACTTATAAATACTTTATCTAGTGAAAATGTTATTTTATATCTTATTATAGCTGAACAAATATTTGCATGATGTATGAATAGGTTCACACGGTATAAATGAAAGCTGAATCTTTACTTTATTAATGTCATTTTTCCATATTAAGCTTTGTAATAAGTTTTATTGGACTGTAACCACATTATGTCAGTATGGTACTTTGGAACTTTTCTCCCTGGGTCTCTACTGAAAATGTGATATTATCCTAGTCAGACTTTTCCGGTAAACAAATATCAAATAAAATAAATAAATAAACTGGTTGATAATTATACATTATTCCTAATGACAATAACAGGGATCATGCCATAAATAATTTGAGGGTACTCATTCATGGGATAAAGCATTTCGGAGCTGCCTCTGTCTATTAGTATTACAGGGTACAGTCCTGGGGTAAATTTTCAGTTTCCCATCCATAGATCGAAGTTGCACTTGAATATGAGCAGGAATTAACTTTGTTTTATGTGGATGAAGAGAGTTTTCCAGAGCAGTGGTATCCTTTGTGGTATATACCACCTGATTCTCTAAACCATCTGTTGATGTTGCATAAGAGGTTTAGATCCTTAGACCAAGTATTTCTGATGCCATCTGACTTACTGATGTGCAGTAAATCTATTAGTAATGGGTTGTAGGATGCCTTGTATGCCAGATACAGGTCACCTCTTAGCAGTCTGTGGGATAATGAGTATAGTGACAGAGGTTTGAAACTGTCCATGTAGGACATGTTATTTTGGCCTTGTATCCTTTTAATAGGGTACCTCTGTGGGCACTTGAGTTGTTGCATGTCTCTAGACAAATACATGCCAAAGGGGTCATTATATTCAATCACTGACCTTATGAGAGCTGAATAAAGGGGGACAATGACATCCTTAGATCTAGACACACTCCCTTTGTTTATAAGCTGTGCAATATAAAAGGGTTTTCTTGCAACAGTGGACACATGCTAGTCAAAAGTTAGGTTACTGCCCATATAAGTTCCCAAATCCCGAGCAAGTGGGTCAACTCTTAGGGGTATACTGTCAATGTGCTTGTTTCCTGGGGTAGGCGAATTCCCAAAGGATACAGTAATGCATTTTTGGCATTTAGTGTCTGTCCATGATTTTAGCACCAGTTATTTATTTGGGACAAACCATCCTTCAGGGTGGCTAATTCATTTGGGAATTCAATGACTGCTCCTAGCTTGCAATCATCTGCAAACTTTGTCAGCCAAAGCCCTTTGGCATTGGCTTTTGCTTCAGAAAAGTAGATGCCAAACAGGAGAGGTCCCAGCACAGAACAAATAATGATGGTTAATTTTCCTAGCTAGTAACAGTGTGTAATATATCTTTGACACTTTGACACAATAGCAAAGACCATGATTTGTGCATAGGTAGTTAGTAGGCATGTAGTTCAGGAGTCCATTAAGAAGTCTAGCTCAAATTCACAATTGCTGCAAAGCACTGTCTGATTAATTGACTTGATAAAGGTCACACAGAAGACAAATGAAGGCTGAGGGATTCAAATACTGTACCACAGGAAGTATTTTATTAACAGCTCATAGCCTTAATACTCTGCTATAACTTGCAGATCTTGTTGCTCTTATGTTTGTTTGATTTTTCTCAGATATTTATCTGACAGACAACTAATATTAACAGTGGTTTAAAGATGCAGAAAGCACCCCTGCACTCCCAGGTTTCAACTCATTCCACACCTTTTGGCCCCAGAATACATCCAGAAGCTCCAAAGGCGGCGGTGTCTCCATATTCTTAAAGGATACACAAACCTCTAGACTTGTAGCCCAGCACAATGCATCCGAGATACTTCAGGTACAACTAACGCTAGGTAAGAAGGCAATACAAGTCATAGCCTGCTACAGAACCCCAAACATGTCCCTAGACTCTCACTCCAAGTTCCAAAGGACCCTGGAATCTATCAAGGTCCAACTCAATACTCTCATACTGGGTGACTTCAACTACCCTTCCACCAACTGGGAAAACTATTCAAGTAGCTATGTACAGGCCCAACGCTTTATGGAATTTATCAATTCCAATGCCCTGGAACAGCTCATTCTGACCCCCACTAGAGGAAGCAACATCCTCGACCTTGTTATCACAAACATAGGAGACCATTGCTTCATACCTATAGTCAATTCCTCCCTGGTTAAATCTGACCACAAACTGATCACCATGGAAATCTCCATCTCACCTACACCCCCCGCTAAGGTGACCACCCTGAAAAACTTCTCTAAAGCCGACTTTGGGCTCCTAAAAGCAGAGGTGACTAACTTCACGGCACCCATGCCAATGGAAAATATCTGCATGACTGCTGATTTATACACCAGTGCACTGTATGAGCATGTACACAAATGCATGAACCATGCCATACAAAATAGAACTAAGATGCTGTCCTCCAAAAAAAGGAAGTCAATCTGGTGGTCCACAGCCATCAATAAACTCTACAACAGAAGGAAGAAACTGTTACAGAAAAAAATGAAGTCACAAGACTGGAAAACCTCCCTTATCAGTCTCAACAAAAAGCTGAGATCCCTTATCAAATCCTCTAAAGCCAGCTATGAAGGCTGAATTGCGGCTGACATCAAAACAACCACAAAGCCTTCTATAGCTATATCAAAAACTTCAAAGGCAATACCCAGATTTGCTCTGAGTTATTGCACAATGGCACCTCCTATACTGAACCATCAGATATAGCCAACATACTGGCCGACGGATTCAGTGTCAACTTTACCCCCCCCCCCCAGGGCCCTATCACAATACCAGAAGAAAGCCTGGTACCCACCATTTCTATGGCACAGGTAAAAGCTACATTGTCCAAAGCCAAGAATACAACATCTGTGGGACCTGATATTATCCCTGGCTGCATCCTACATGAGCTACAAAACGAACTGGCACTATATCTGCGTGCCCTGTTCAATCACAACCTTACCTCAGGCTATGTCCCTAATGAATGGTGCACTGCTACATTCATCCCGCTCCATAAAGGGAGAGCAGCTACAGACCCTGGGAACTATCAACCCATTAGCCTGACGATTCTGGTATGCAAAGCTATGGAGCACATCATCATGGACCTGCTTAACAAAGATATAGGCAATCTCCAAACTCTTGATTCCACACAATTTGGCTTTGTCAAGAGGAGATCCTGCCTGCTGAACCTGGTTGACTTCTCTGAGGCAGTCACCAAGGTTGTGGATGAGGGTAAGGCAGTGCATACAGCCTACCTCAACCTGGCCAAGGCCTTTGATACCATTACCCACTCAGGTATCATTGATAAACTCACCAAACCAGGCATCAGTCTTTACATCACTAGGTGGGTTGCAAACTGGCTCACAGACAGGACCCACAGAGTGAAAGTTGCAGATTCAACGTCAGACTGTTGACCAGTCATGAGTGGAGTCCTACAGGGCTCGGTCCTGTGCCCCCTCTTGTTTGGCATCTACTTCTTAGAAGTCCATGCCAACACAGAAGGACTTTGGCTGACCAAGTTCGCTGATGACTGAAAGCTAGGAGTCATTATCAACTCCCCAAGTGATGCAGACATCCTACAAAAGGGCCTTTCTGAGACCAATGACTGGTGTCCAAAACATGACCTGAAGCCTAACGCCAAAAAAAAGCGTTATCATCCCCTTTGGAAAAAACTCTTTTCCCACGAATTACCATGTTGATGGGAGCCCACTGAACACTGAAAGGGCCATAAGAGATCTGGGCACCCAGGTCGACAGCCACCTCACCTGCAACCACCACATTGCCACTGTGGTCAGAAAGACCTTCTATGTGGCACATCTTATAACCAAGGGTTTCACATCCAGGAAGAAAGAGGTTATCATCCCTCTCTACTCATCCCTCATTAGACCAATCATCGAATATAATGCCCCATTTGGCATGTACCTGACCAGACACCTACAACAGCTGGACAGGCCACAAAAGTACCTCACAGAAAGGATCCTAGGCCTTAAACAAAACTTCAGCTGTTCTCACTCTCTTATTGTCTACTTAGAGGTGATCTCTGCTTGACTTACAAAGCCATGTCTGACCCAGCCCTACTTGAAATGCTACAACTAAAGAAATCCCAACCCCCCCACCCCATGAAACATGCTCCAAAGATCACAACCTCATTACCACAATTAACAGAACATGCTGGAGGGGCAGGTTCATCTTCCAAAGGCTGCCCATACTCTGGAATAAGCTTCCTATTCATGTCAAGCAGAGCACCTCACTGGCCCTCTTCAAGAGAAATCTTGACGAGTGGAGAGCTAACAGAAAGTTCACTCCAGGGATCATTCCAGTTGCCCTATTGGGGGCAGTCTGAACTAACATCGGGCGGCACGGTGCCTGGGCATTTTTTTTGGGCTAGTCTTGTAAAGGCTTCAAGGCCATTAGCCTAGTACACACTTATGAACCTATAAAGGTAAAAACTGCTATATTGATTCAGATGTTATAATGTTTGATATTTATTAGATATTTGATACACAGTGGAACCTTATCAATGGAAGTACATGAAGGGAAAACAGTCTAATTGTAGATTACATCTCACTTCAAGGAGTAGTATTTTGTTATCAAGTGCAATATATGAAATACACACCAAACTACCTAACAATACAGTGTATGTCAGTAGCATTAGGTGGAAAATATGTTGTATGAAGAAGGAATTTGATTAACAAATGGATGGCAGTATTGTACACAGGTAAGAATGACTTATAACAAAAATGTACAAGTAGTAGTTTAAAATGATAATTATCATTTTTTCATGGTTCATATTAGTAGACATCATTTATTTCTCCATGGCATTGACCAGAAAATAAGTTTTTGTTCAGTAGATTTGACATTAGGTTAAAACAGACATTAAGTTACTGGCGAGTGTCAGAAAGAGGTGTAAGTGGATGTCAGTTTTAGGTGGGTTAACAGCTTAGTCTGAAGTTCTTGTATCTTGTTAGAGTTAATATATGTCTATGAGAAGCTGCCCTATAGATTAGGACTTTGGATAATAAAAGCATAGTCTGTTTTTGGATAGTGAATTGATTATTCTGTTTGAGAATGTGACATTACTACTGTGAGATCTGCGGTTGTGGCTTTGGTAGCTAGTAGGAAATTTAGTTGAAAGTTGAAGTTCACTTCAGCTTTTTATAGTTTTGTAAATTAGGATGACAAAAAGGATATTTACTCTTTTACATACTGATTGCTATTTTGAATGACAGTAAAATTCAGAGTTCAGTGATTTTCAGCGGGAGAGGATAAGAAGGTTAACCTACAAAGGTGGTTACATACAGTTTTTATGTTTGACAGATTTAAGAGTATGCAAGGAATGATGTGCCATATTCTGAGATTGCAAAATGTTTTTACCAGCGACTGCATAGCCTTCAAGAGATCCTATGGAAGATGTACGACAGCTTCCAGCAAGTCAATTTCATGTGTTATGGATAAGTAGGGGGTCTAAAGTACCTCAGGGTATTTGATGATTGTGACATGGTCAGTCTTATTGTTTTCATACAACAGGGATGAATAGGCTTAGGCTATGTCTTAGACTCTGAGGAGTGTTAAATCTCATGTATTTGGTCTTGTTTATAATAAGGTCTTTGCTCTTCATCTAGTTTAGAGTTTGTTAAACTTCTGCTGGAGGTCTTGCTGTACAGAAAAGATTGATGAAGATGACCTAATGAGGATGACAGCATCCGCATATAATATTGTGTTTTCATGTAAATATAAGTCATGTGTTTAATGAGGCTAGCAGGTATCCAAGAACTGAACCTTGGAGCACTCTGGATGAGATGAGAGTTATGTCGGATAGAAAGTTCCCAGTTTTTACTTGAAAAGACCTTCCATTAGCATAACTTTAAACTCAAGTTATTGAGGCTGAGATGAAGATGGTTCAGGGCAAGGCAAAGGGAATATGATTATGATCTGGTAGAAATCAGTATTGACAGTAACTCCTTACTGTGGTTCAAAAGCTTTTTGGATAACCAGCAGTTCAAAATTAAAATAGGTAAGGTTGTTTCTCAAACAACCCAGCTTCAAAAAGGTGTCGTCCAAGGCTGTACTGCTCTCTTTCTTCATAGCCTGCCTTCCAAACTCCCCCAGCTTCCACTTCACCTTTATGCAGATGACATACTCATCTACAGATCAAATCCTTCCCACTCAATAATCCAGTCACAGCATCATTTTGACCTGTAAACGAGAAGGCACAAAAAACTTTATAAACAAAGAAGACAAGTCCCAGACGCAGCAGCTTCCACACAAAGGTTTAATGAACTCAAAATCAACTATCACTTAAAGCGCTTTTCGTCTGCTACTTTACCACTTCTGAAGACGTCTGCAATTGGTAGCAGACGAAAAGCGCTTTAAGTGATGGTTGATTTCGAGTTCATTAAACCTCTGTGTGGAAGCTGCTGCGTCTGGGACTTGTCTTCTTTGTTTATCATTTTGACCTGTGTCAGTGTCAGCACTGGTTCTACTTCTGATTCCTTCAAAACCCAGAACCATGATTTTCTCAACTCCCTGTAGACTCTTCAATTGCCCACTCATTTCTGACTTAAACATCAGCATCACAGAATTCACAACATCCTTCAAGTACCTAGACGTCTGGCTCGATCAGTCTCACAACTTTTTTTATATAACAAAAAAAAAACAAAAGTCAAAAACAAACTTCTTCCTTCTCTGGACCAAACCCCCCTCCTTTCCTTTCCTTTCCTTCACCAGCAGGTCTGCTATTGGCAAATGTGTCCTTCTAAACCAGCTTGGGAAAGGTTTTCCCATTTTATGACCTCAGCAGCCAAACATATCACCACTGTACTTCAAACTGTGTGTAATTCCATGTCATTTCATCAGTATCTGCCCCCCCCCCCCAACACACATTTATAAGAGCACCACGGCCTTACTCTTAAAAAGCAAAATGGCTCACTAGTAAACAAAGAACCAACTTTCTTCTTCAAAGTCAACTCTTTAAGCTATTACAGCTTGAATCCTTTGCCCTGCTTTCAGCCCAACTCTACTAAAAAGTTTCATCCTACAACTCACACAACTTGTCACAAACTGCACCCTCTAACTCTGCTCTGCTATCTTCCCTTCAATCTACCAGGCATGCTTTGTCAGAAGTTGTCTGCCCTCTCTGGGAAGCCCTCCCTCCCTCAGCCTTTTACAGAATTTATTTTATTTATTTATTTATTTTAAAGTTATTAACCGGGAAAGTCCAACTGGATACAAGTCCATTTTCAGTGGAGACCCGGGGAGAAAAGCTCCAAGACAACAACTTTAAACAATACGATAACAATTGATTACAGCCAATAGAAAAGAATGACAAGATTTTGACATACATAGATTTAGGGAACATATTCTTGGTATTACAGGGTATACATATTAGTAGCTAGTTATTAGCACCGTATGTAGGTTCTAAGCACAACATTCCAACAGTATAATGGTTCAAAGCACAACATTCCTGGGATAGATTACATTGCAAGGAAGAAAAAAGGTCTAAGACACAAATGTGAGGAACAGCATTTTGTTATTCAATAAGTCTCTAAGATAGGATACATAATCCTAGTACTCTTTGGTACTAACTGGAGAATATAGCCGTGGGTAGTATAAAGTGCAAAATTCCATGGATAGTAATATTGCCACTAGAGAGTTAGGAGGTACAAATGTGTACCAGTCATAGGAAGGTACAGTGTGCAGAATTGGTTAGTATGACAGCCTTTCTTTAGGTTAGTGATGAGTTAGAGATGAGGTATTAGCCAGGGGTGATGCAGGAGCATAGCCGTTTGTTTAGGAAGTAAGTTTTGAGTAGTTTTTTGAATATGGTCGGGGATTTGCAATCAGTTATGTGGGGAGGAAGGGAGTTCCAGGCTTTTGAGATATAGTGGCTGTAAACTGCCTTACCAGCCTCATTGTTGAATTTGGTATTGGAAATGTATTATTTTGTGGGCTAGTGATAGTTGATTGAGTTGTAGTAGTTGAGGTAGTCCAAGTGGTGTGTTCTGATGGGTGTGTCTGTAGCAAATTTGGCTATCTTATTGTAACAGCTATCCAGTTTGTTTAGATCAGATTTGCGGAGATTTATAAGGACAGGTGAGGCATACAGCAAGGTGGATAGAAGGCGAGTCCTGGCTATTGTAACTTTGGAGTGGTTGGTGAGAAACTTTTTGTTGCAATAGAGTAGTCCAAGTTTTTTATGTACTTTTTTTTATGGTCAAGGAAATATGTAGGTCAAATCTGAGGTTGTTGTCTATTTCAATCCCTAGTAGTTTGGTATGGTTGGTGGGGGTGGTATTTGAGGAGATTGTGAAAGTGTCAGAGGGAGGTTTGCATCTGTGAGGGCTAAACAGGAGTAGATTGTTTTTTCCTGGGTTGAGAATTAGGCATTGTTTGTTGATCCAAGTTTCAGCCAGGGAAAAGCATTCTTGTGTTTGGGAGTGAAGTAGGTCAATTGTTTTGGCTGCACATATTATGGTAGTATCATCTGCATATTGCATTATTGAGGCTTTGGGAATATTGGATGGGAGCTGATTGGTGAAGAGAGTAAAGCATAGTGGTCCCAGGATGGAGCCTTGGGGTACCCCTAGGAGGACTGGGAGGAGGGAGAGAGTTGGTTCTGCCACAGCACAGCTTGTTACCTGTCTACTAGGTAGCTTTTAAACCAGGAGATGGCAGGGATGTTGAGGTTTAGGGTGGATAGTGAGTGAAGGAGTTTTGAGAGGTTAACCATGTCGAAAGCTTTGGATAGGTCTAAGAATGTGACGGATACATACAGCCCATTATTTCTATGATTATTGATTATGTTAGTGAATGCTGTGAGTGTGGTGATGGTGCTGTGGAATGGTCTAAAGCTGTGCTGTTGTGGTGGTAGTAGTTTATTTTCTAGGAGGTATTACAGAAGTTGTTTGTGGATTACCCTCTCTAGAATTTTTGATAAAGGGGGTAGTATGGCTATGGGGTGGTAATTGTTGAGTTCTCGAGAGCTGCCCCCTTTGTGTAAGTGAAATGATATATGAAATTTTCCATAGCTGAGGTAATGTACACTCAGAGATGGATCTATTTATTAGGATGGAGACTGGGTATGCTATTGCTTCTGGGGCTAGTTGTAGGTATTCAGCTGGTAATTTGTCAGCAGCTAGAATGGTAGGTTTGAGTTTTAGGAGTAGTTTTTCAATGGATGTAGTAGGTACTGGGAGGAAGCTAAAGTTGGGACAGTTGTTTGTATTTTCAGGTGGAGGGGGGGTAGTAGTAGGGGTGGGGTGGTTGGCATAGAGTTGATTGTTTGCTAGGGTTTGGATGGTGTCTGTGAAGAAGTGGTTAAATTGTGTGGGGATATTGTCTAGGTTGTTTCCCGTTTTTGCAGTAGGGGTAGTTGGTTTCCCTGGTTGTAGAACAGAGTTAATTGCTGCCCAGATTTTTTGTGGGTTGTTCCTATGTTTGTCCTGTATTTTTTGGTAGTATGAAGTTTTATCTGTTTTGATAATTTGTTTGGCTTTGTTACGTAGTTCCAGGTATGTTTGTTTATCGGTTAGGGATTTGGTGTTATGGTAGCTAGTCCAAGCTTTATTTCTCTTTTTAAGGAAGGTCTTTGTATCTTGGGTTAGCCAAGGTGCATAATTGGTTTTAATTCTTGTTGTTCTGGGGGGGCATGATGGTTTAGGTTGCTTAAGAAGGTTGTATTGAAGTATGAAACTGCTTCATCTAGAGGTAGGCTTTTTAGGGGGGGGGGGCAGTTACACTGTTTTAGGTATTTTACAAAGTTGGAGCGGTTAAAATATTTTTTTTTCCTAATTAGCTTTGTGAATATTTGGATAAGTTGTGGGACTTTAGATCTGAGGAGAAAAGTGGCTTGGTGGTCACTCAGGGTGTCTGGCAGGCAACCTGCTCAGGATATCATTGAAGGGTGGGATACAAGTATCCATTCTAGTATGGATTGATAATTGGTTCTGTTATCAGTTCTTGTGGGGGAAGTGATAAGTTGAGTTAGGCTGTGTAAAATGATATGGGAGAGTGGGTTTTGACTGGAGCAGTTATGCCAGTCAATATTAAGGTCCCATAAAACTCAAAATTGCCCATCTTCAGAAAGGACCTTACTACCCACCTTCAACTGTAAGCAACAAGTGCTCCTGTCCCCATAAAGAACACAACACCTAAGCCTCTCACCCCATTGGACCCTGATATTTACCTTCCTGACTGTGAACCTCCTCAGCCTTCTTTTCTGTGGATGGGTATGTGCACTTCTGTATATTTGCTTAAGTAGTCATCATACTGTAAAATATCTACCATTGCACTATCCTGGTGGCTTTCTATTTGCTTAGATCATGTGTGTGTGTGTCTGTGTGTGTGTGTCTGTGTGTGTGTGTGTGTGTGTGTGTGTGTGTGTGTGTGTGTGTGTGTACACCTTCATATGGAACATTTTGTATTGTAAAATGTCCATGGCTTTCTTTGTATTGTTTACATCTGTTTGTTCCTTTGCCTTTTTAACTTCTGTTGTTACTACTTGTAAAAGCTCGTTCATTCAGGCTGTGCCTGCAAAGAGTCACACTTGATCAGTGCACTACCCCAGTAAACCAAAAAATGTAATTAATTATTAGTAAATAAATAAAAAATCCTCTAGGACAAATAATGGTACCAGTTAGATGGCTTTATTCAGGCTTAATAAGTTTAGGACCTCTTAGGGAAAGGAGTGTAGTAAGGGTGCTTCTACTTTTGTTAAAAACAAGCTGACAAATGGAAAGAAGTCTTTCTTGGGATTCAGTAATGCCTACACTAAGTGTGCAATGTTCTGAGTGAACAGACAGCACAGACATAACACACGCCTTCTTCCTCCTAATTTTAGTTTCCTACTGATTTTCTTGCAGCTTTAAAATTGACAGGGATTCATAAAGGTTACCACAAAGTGTAGGCTACATGTGCACTTAGTGTAATTTTTCTGGGTGACTTGAAAGAACAAAAATGTGGTTGTGATGTTCTTGAATAGATATTGTGTACACTTAGTGTAGGCATTAATGAATCTGGCACCTTATTTATACAGATATTCTATATTTTAATTAGCTTTTTCAACAAGTCTGCTAAGTTGTAAAAGTAGAGAAATTGGTGTTTATGCAGAGGGGCTGTGGAAAAGCTGTGTTTTGGGGTGGATGTAATGCTTAGTTTCTCTGTGGCTGTATTGCAGGCGGTGAAGGTTGATTGAATGATAGGTTTAAAGAAGTCAGAAATATAGTAGATTATGAAGTATTTGCATATTTTGTTTTATAAACTGTGAGGTAATCTTGTCACTATCAAGGTTACTGTGCTTTGCAATAAGTATGCAGTTTATCCATTTGCTTTATTTTCATTTTCTGCAGCTACAATGGTGGATGAAGGGGCTGAGGGGTCATGCACTTTGTTATGATCATTCTCAAATGTGGGTGGTGATGATGTGGCTTGGAAAGTATATTTTACAAGTACCTTGGAGATGTATTTTGTGGAATGTGGTTAAATTTTTATTGCAGCAGAGCAGTTTGTTTACATTTACTTAATTTTTGTTTGGACGTGCCATGTTTTTAAATTACTTTTCAACATTGTACAATGTTCTATCTCTGCTAATTGACGTTTTGCCTTGTTGCAGAGTTGTAGATATTGGAGGCATGTGATCTTAGATTTTTATTTTCTTTTGTTTTCCAATCGGTGTAAGTGACATCCATTTTGGAGCATTTTATGAAGTTTATGGTATCCAGGGTTCTCTGCTAAATTTGATTAACTGATTAGTTGCTAAAAAATATCTGTTTTAAAGGGACAAAAGAAGTTTACTAAAGATGATGCTAGCTTGGTTTGGTTATCTGGAATTGATGAAGAGTGGGCAGCTAGCTAATTAGGGTCTCTGTTCATTCAAATGTGTTAGCAGATTTATTCCTTAGAACATATGCCTCTTCTACCTGCTGACCATTGAGCCTCCTTAGTCACACACTGGCCCTGATACCATCATCTTTTTAGATCTGCCAAGTTTGTGCAGGGATCTCTCATCCAAGCTGGATGTTTTTTGTGCTCTCACCAACAACCCAGCAGTTACATATTATTGTGTTTTTATCCCTAGCCTCACCCTTTGGTGGTGATGTGTCCACCTGCTTCATCACAGGGGGTGCCTACGCTCCCCTATGTCTATCCATGTGCACTTCTTCACTTGCAAGATAGGGCACTATAATTAACAGGTGGGACAGCCACAGTGCTTGCCCTTCCTGACTGAATGATGCCTTTGGTGTCATGTATGATCTTCACTGCACTACACAAGAGAGCCAGATACTGTCTGCTGGAGGACACCTCCCTCGCGCTCCCCAGGATAGGCACTGCCCTTCCTCTCCTGCTAGCCCATCAGTCACCTAAGCTGCCAGTCAAACTCTGATTATGGTATCCAGGGCTCTCTAATTAATTACATTTTTTGGTTTACTGGGGTAGTGCACTGATCAAGTGTGACTCTTTGTCTTAGTTTGGGCTTTATTCCTCTACAGCATCAAGCTGGATAGAACACTGGTAAAGTTTTATTTTTATTTTATTTTACTTATTTATTTAGTTTTCTACTGGGCCTAGATAATGTAACTGGAGTGGTCACTAATGTTGAGTAGGATGACACACAGGATAATTTTATTTGGTGTATTATTGACCACAGAGTCAAGCAGAAAGTTATTATTTTGGTGGTTTGGTCTAGGGGGTTGTTGGATTATTTTGGGCTCTCATAGGTTCATAAGTAAGTACTAGGCTAGCTGCCTTTGCGGGTCATGTTAAGCCTATCCAACTTCCCTTTTGTGCTTGAAATAACCTATCCCATTTGGTTATACATTGGCTTTACCCATCCCATGGTTGATAATTTTGTAGGGACTAATAGGCTGATATTGAAGCCTCCAGGCAGCAGTTTGCTATAATTTTACAGATAATGTGAAGATAGTTCTTTATGAAGCATAATGACTATAAAACCAGTTTAACTGGTGCTGGATAACATAACTGTGAAGAAGGGATTTAGTATAAGGACAACCATTAGCCAGTTAGTACAACTCATCAGTTGATGATGATGTGGCAATGATACTGCAAGAGAGAGACAGACTGTGAGAAATGAGAAAGTTTTCAGTAGAATAAATTATCCTGTCATTATTTTCCTGAGTGGTCCTTGATTTAGTAGCCTGGAAAGTGAGTAGCAGAAATGTGTGAAATTGGCTTAAGCCACATTTCACAAACTGTGAGCAGATCTAGGCTGCTGTGTAATATCTAAGCATCTGTATCATCTAAGGTGTTGCTCATACACCCAGCATTTGAAACTGTAAGATGAGGAGCGATCTGTTCAAGGTACAGATTGTAAAACTGATGGAGAAGGAATGTTGTTTGGTGAAAACAAATTTGGGCCAGTATTTGTTTCTCTATCACCAGAAAGTAAACCCAGTAACACAAATAAGGTAATTGGGTTGTTGACTGTTAACATCTGTCCTAACCATGATACCTAAAGGGAATCTGAGCCTTTTCTCTGAAGCTGGTAGCATCACATGGGGATGATGGCACTGGATACTGGAAATTAGTGATAGTGAAGAATTGAATTGAATATGGAGAATAGGTTACTATAGAAGGTAACCATGATGACAGATGTAGGTGTGTTTGAATGCTTTTTTTGTGATGTAATGTGACTTAAAGTCAGTTAATTAACAGAAAAATAAATGAATAAGGTGCTGCAGATGATGGCCTTGAGACCAAGGTGTTCGATTATCTCAGATGTGTGTATGCTGACTATTGTCCTGCTGGGTAGTGATGGTTATGCACAGCTGTTTAATAACACGTGTACAACTTATAATTTAGTAAATGCTAAAATTAAAATCTTACAGATAATGAAAATGTATTGGTTAGAAAAATAGAATATGAAATAAAGTAATGCTAAGTTTATTACAGAGAGCAAGAAGGGTACAAGTGGTAGGTAAGTGTTTTAACTGCTGCCCCTAGTTGAAAGGATGTAGTACACACAGCAATGTAATTATCAGCCAAAGTTTACTGCCTTTAGTACAGCAAAGTTCTGATGAAGGATTTGATAATGCAGAGGTCTGTTGTACTTTTGTCACCAGTGAAACCAGCAGAATGAAAGAAAATATGATGGCAAAGTGTAGCGTTCTACTTCTGTCACCAGAATAATAAAAATGAGCTAAAGCTACTGCAGAATAGATTTGTAAAGCAGTATAGAGCTTTAGTGTTGTAGCTGTCAGCATAAAGAAAATCTAGTGTCAGTTACGGAGAGTAGCTGTGCAGTAAAATATGAAAAAAAAGTACAAATTAGTAAAAAGAGTTGGTTTAGGTAGTGCTCAGCTTAATCTTTTCCACTGCTGCCACAGCAAAAATAGTGAGGGCTGGAGAGTAGCTGGTTTAAAACAGAAAAATAATTGATTTAAGTAAGGATGAACTTGGGACCTTATCTTGCTGCCACCGCTGCTGAGGAACAAACTCCCCTTCCACATAAAACAAAGTTCAGCCCTGTCCATCTTCAAATGAGATTTATCAATGGAGAAACAAAAAATTTACCCCAGAACTGCCCCCTGTACTACAAATGGACAGAGGCAACTCCTAAATGCTTTATCCCTTGAATGGGTCCCCTGAAATTATCTTTGGTATGATCCCAGTTATTTTCATAAGGGTAATGTATAATTTTCGACCACGGAATTGGTAGGACTAATCTGTAACCAAATGGGATAGGATATTTCAAGCAAGAAACGGGAAACTAGATAGGCTTAAAGTGATCCACAGGGGCAGCTAGCCTAGTACTTACTTATGAACCTTTGAGAGAGTGAGACTAGGAGTTTATGAATGAGTAGAATGAACAAAAATGGAAAGGTTAAACTCAAATACTAAAATGAGGGCTTTCCTGCTAAATGACAGCTGAGCTTGGGCATGGTGTTGTAAGTTGTGTTACTTAGAATAGTGCACTTATGTTGCTCTGAAGAAAGTATGTATTGCATAAGTTAGTTTGTAATTGGATAACTGGGTAGGCTCTGAGTCTAACGTGAAGTAGACTTGGAAATAAAAATAATGTAGAGGAGGATAGGTGGGAATGGGAGTGGGACACACAGAAAGTGATGCAGGAAGAACCCCGTGTGGAGCATAGTCAAATATGTCTCCATACATTTGAAGGGACATCAGACTGAAAAACACTAAGCATTTATATGACCTTTATAGTGTTAGTTTCTACTTGTGCACATGTATTATATTTGTTTTTCTATGTTCATACAAAAATAGCAATTATGTGCTTTTGTACAATGTTCTAGGGGAAAACACTGCTTTTAAGTCACAGATTGGGAGGAGGGGATAACAGCACTTGTATTCATCTAGGAACCCACTAATCGGCTCTATTAAACTGTAGATCTGCGACCACAGGATGCTTTACAGAAGGAAGTAAAGCTCTGGTAAAAGTTCAAATAATGATATTTCTAGTTTGTCAACCAATCTGTATGCTGAGAAATACAGTTAAGAGGCCTGGAGTTACTTGTAGGTCATTAGGGCAGCATCTGGTGTGGTCCAGTTGTCTCTGTTTGGCCTTTGAAGTAGCTGTATTTCCTTGGGATGGTGTTATGGGCAGATAAAGAACAAATGCTGAATTGAAGTATTTGAGAAAACAGCAGTAATGCAGAAAAGGCTAACATTTAAATGTAATTATAAGCAGCAAGTAAAGCAGGTAGATATTACATCTAATGTGCCATAAAATCAGTAATCCAGATAGTAGGATTCAAAGCTATAATAGCATTCTCTGTCTATAGCATGAAAGACATCACATTAAACATTTTAAGTGGCTGCTAATTTGATTATAACATAAGATTCATTCAGAGATTAACGATATAATGCTTTGATTATGGCCATTCATATAATGTTGATATTTTGGCCTCAGACATTAGCCAAAACACTTCCTGTCATATACACCGATAACTAAATCAGTTTTCTAGTTTGAGTCATCTCTAGTACAAAAATCAGATATGACTATACAATCCACTCAGCAGCCCAATTGTAAAGCTACTTCATTCAAAACTACACACACATAAGTGGTCCAGGCCTTCCATGTTTGGAAAAGAGGTCATTTAATTTGTGCATACAGTTAAAATATTAATTAATCTAGGCAAAGCTCTAAAGCTAGCTAGGCAAACAAAATGCCATTAACAAAGATGGGTGTTGTAATCTTACCAGTGGTTAGCTGGGATGTACGCTAGGCTTGGAGGATGTGTGTAGGGAAGAAGATGGGGGTGAGCAGGTACAACGTACTGAAGACCTCCAGCAGGGAGGGTCTGGACGTCCTCTAGAGTAGCAGTGGAAAATGGAGTATTACCTACACAGAACATTTCACTAACAGCTAGGATTCAAATTAAGTATTTAGTAAGAGAATGGATATGCAGCTTTTAGGTAAAGGAGGTGATGCGGTACCAATTTATAAAGCTAAAGAATTGCAAGAGGTTGTAGATGGATTGCCCACTGGTTTGCCTCACTTTGGAAAATCAGTGCATTTAGAGACCTACAGATCTGTCAGGACAATTGTATTTAACTGTGTGTAGTTATCTCAGGTAATTATGTGTATGTAGCAGGACTGATTGGCAAGTGTGAGAAATAACACCGCATTTGACTTTCACTCACACGGGACAAATTTACTATAAATCTCTGCCAAAAGTAGTGAAAAACTACCATACTACACTGATACTTTGGCTTCTCCTTTCTAAAATCTGGCTCACTTTTAAACCTAAAACATTTAGAAAAATCCAGTCAGTGAAACTTATTTGCCCACATTACTATAGTAGTTGTAGTTGAAAGTCCTCTAATTTAATGTTAAAAATAAATATTTAATAATAGCAAGAAATTTGACAGATTTGTAACTAGCATGTTTTGTACTTACTGAAAATAATCTGAACACATGAAACAAATAATGGTACATTTAGATGATCAAGATGAAATGCATGTAAGGATTAACATCATTCAGACTGCTTGAAAGCCAATGTTTGTAAGACTTATCATGTGCATCAGTCCTAGTAAGGTGTGTAGCTCAGCATCCCAAAAGTTTTACCATGGTTTTGGTGTTCCTTCTTTGCATAGTCTGCCTCTGTTTGATGTCTTCTACAGAAAAACAATGGTAGAGTTAAATGGTACATAGTAGCTGTGCTTACAGTACAGAGAATGTGCCTAAAATGATGTTGAAAATGTGATGAGAAAATTAAAAAAAATGGGCTGTCATATCTGAACAGTTTGTACCTCTTCATCTCTCCTGTTGATTTGAAGACTGAAGGCCTATTTGCTGCCTTTTTTCAGCATTCAGGTTTATGATGTATACACTGTGGTATTAGAACCCATTGTTTTGATTGAATTGCACTGAATCATGCCCTGCTACTTGTCCTGTATAACGATGTTGGCTGGGATTCATAAAGGTTACCACAAAGTCTATACTAAGTGTACACTTTAGTGCAGCCTTTCTGAGTGAATAAACAGCCCAAGCAATGTGGTAGGGATGTTCTTATAGGTCCATAGGTGTTTACTAGGCTAACGACCACAAGGGCCTTATTAAGCCTGGCCCTACATCCCAAATCTCTGACAAGTTCTGATACCCTTGATAAGTGTATGGGCCTGGGAGATGAACCATTTACAGGTTACCTGTGTCCATTAGAGACATAGGTGCCAAACCAGGGATGAATTTCCAGTTTACCATCCGATTGTCCAAGTTGCACTTGAATTGGGTTAGGGAGGAACTCTGCTTCACACTGACGGGGAACCTGTTCCATAGATGGGGTAGTCTCTGGGATACATACCTCTCTCTCCAGCAGGTCATATTTATATCACAAGCAAGGTTTAAGTCTTTAGAACTGGCAATTCTGGTGCTGTTTATTTTATGGATATGCAGGAGGTTCATCAGAGTGGGGTCTGACAAATGCCGTGTATGCCAGGCATAGATCTCCCCTCAAATGCCTGTATGAGACAGAATACAGGGAAAGGGCCTTGAGGCAGTCAGCATAGGACATATTACTTAACGTCCTGTATTCTTTTAGTGAGGAACCTCTGTGGACGTTCCATTTGTTGGATATGCCTGGTTAGGTACATGCCAAAGGGGGCACTGCACTCAATGATAGTGATGCATGCCGAATAAAGTAAAACAATTATTTCCTTGGACTTAGATGCCATACCTTTGTTTATAAGGTTATTGAATATAGAAAGTGTACAATTAGTGTACATTTAGTAGTATCCTTTGTGAATGTCAGAGTTATCTTTTTTGCCTCCAGTGCCATTTTTTAGTTAAACACATCTGCATTTTGCCTACTATTTGGAGAATGCAGAGATGTGTTTGTTTTTGAAGTTATGTGTTGAAAGTATGGAAGTATCATTTGTAATTAGAATGATGCTTCAAATACAGACAGAAGGAGATCTCTTCCTGCAGGATAATTAAAAAAAGTTTAAAGCTCTGGGTCCATAAATTCAACTGATTCCTCACCCTGAGCAGAACAGCCAAGGGGTCCTACAGAGACTATAGATGTTTATATTTACTGAGCTAAAAAACTGAGCTAAAGGCTGTCAATTTAGTGTGTTGAATGAAACATTAATAACAGACTGTAATTTATGATGTAATAAGCAATCATAGGCTTTTAAGAGAGGCAGATTGGCCATATCAAAAGCTGTGAATGAATTGCATGTACTGATTGAAAAAAAGAATGACTTGCTTTAATAGATATATGTAAGACAAAAATGTGAGTTTGATAAAATGGTAAATAAAAAATTAAACTAAGTAAACATTGCAACAGAAAGGTCTTGGGAAAGAAAGTCAAAAGAAATTTTGTGCTGATGAAATTTATGTTTTATATACTAGTTGTAGCTATAAGCACAATACATTTAATTAGTTTTGTACAAACTCTGGTAAAAAGAACATTTTAAAGATGTATAAACAAAATGTGTGTTTGTGCTGCAAATTGCATTTTGTTGAGCAGAAGTATGAAAATTAGCTATTTTAGTATTAATGAAGTGAAGAGTCAATCAGAAAATACATCAGTGGCACTCAAACAAGAATGCAAGTCAGATTGCTGTCAGGAAATGCTGAGAATAAGTGCAAAGATTAATTTAAACTAGAGACAGGTGCATAGTATAGTATTGCGGCTGAAGTGACTTTTGAAATGCTGGAGCTAAAAGGCACAGAAAATGAAAGTTGTATACATTTTATTAACATACAAAGTCAGTGGGTCAAAAGCCAAATGTTTTCATCAGAGCCCAAGATCTTCTGATGAGCTGTTGTGTAAGTAATTGAAGGCTTGGAATGTGTTGTAAACATAATTAAATATCAGTCACAAGAAGAACATAACGAAAGATTTACACAACAAATGAATGAATTAAGACAGCATAAGTTCAAGTTAATTAACAGCAAATTTTAAAAAAGAGTGACCCGCATGGTATATGAAGCTTTTAAAGAAACATATATATTTCACATGAAAGAATATATGTATAAATATAATAGTACAAAATGCTTATGACCCTAATCAAAAACAAAAACAAGACAAAAGCATGTATAAGAAACTAAATATCCCTAAAATAAAATCGTATTAAACCCTAGCTGCTTTAGCTAGCAAAACTGGTTTAATACTAACATATTCATTAAGAGCAGGAGCAATATGTGCCCTCAGCCTAATTTGCCACTTCAATTCTTTATTTAATAAAATATTTTTACAATCTCCCCCTCTGACGTTGTTGCCAACAACTTCAATGATGCCAAATTTAAAACCAGAAAAAGAAGCACATATCTCAGAATGTTTAAAAAGTGCACTGCTTTCCTTGGCTGTCCTTATGTCATAAGTATGTTCATATATTCTATCTCTAAATGCTCTCTCGGTTTTTCCTACATAGAATGCAGGACAACCACCATACATGGCCAGATAGACTAACATCCTGGTTCTGCAGTTACCTTTGCAGAATCTCACCATACTGTTAAGCCCATTCTTTAATCTGATATGTGCATCACTAAAAATATAGGGACATTGACTACAACTGCCACATGGAAAATTATTTTTGTTAAAAAATCTGACATTATTATCAATCTGTTCAAAAACTTTTTTAAAATTCCTTCCTGTCCTAAAGGTAAATATAGGTTTGGGTCCTGCTGCTTCGAAAAGATCTTTATTGCTTTTTAACACACTCCAATTTGAACTGATAATATTGGTGAAGATGTCCGAGAATGTTGTAAACTCTGTTACACAAGACCCCTGAAAATCTTTTCCATCTCTGAACTGAGACCCTGGGGCAACAAAAGGTTGACCTAACAGGGGCTTGTATCTTTTACCCCATTCCTCATAAACTTCACCTAATATATTACAAACCATATCTAAAGGATAATTCCTTTCAATAAACTTTCTACCCAAAAAGAGAAATTCACTCTTCAAATCTTCCAAATCTGAGGTCATCCTAGCTATCCAGACTGCCTGTCCCTTCACAAGGCTTTTCTTTTGATATATAGGATGATAACTGTCAACATGCAAATAACTGTTGCACCAGGTGTCCTTACGGTAAATCTTGGATTTAAAATCCTTATTAGTTTTGACAATGGTAATGTCCAAATAATTAATAATATCAGGATGCCATGTATGTGTAAACGAGAGAAAACTAGTACTGTTGTTCAAGTACTGCATAAACATAGTAAGCGTTTCTGTGGTTCCTTTCCATAAAATAAAAATATCATCAAGGAACCTAAGATAAAGCTTAATGCTCCCTTGGAATGGACTACCAAAAACATATCTACTCTCCCACTCCAGCATGACCATATTAGCATATATAGGGGCACAAGCTGCCCTCATACCTACACCACTGATCTGTTGAAAATATTCACCTTGGAAACTAATGTAATTGTGATCTAAAACAATTTCTAAAAGTTCCAAAATCAGTGGAATCTGATCCTTCTGTACAGAAGAATGTTTATAAATACTATCACTAAAGTATTCATAACCCTGGTCACGGGGAACACATGTGAAAAGATCCTTCACGTCAATAGTAAGGAAACTACATTCCTCACTCCACAGATCTGGAGTTAATTTACTGAGAAAATCCCAGGAATCCCTTAAAAGATGGGCTGTTTTAGTCAAAATTTCCTTGGTGTAATAATCAACAAAAACTGCTAATGGATGTGTTTTAGAATTTCTAGCAGATACAATGGGTCGAAAAGTGGGGGCTAGAATAGATTTATGAACCTTAGGTAATCCAAAAAGAGTGGGAATTATTGAATGGTTCTGTCTCAAAAATCTGTGTGTCTTACAATCAATCCTGTTTTCTAACAAATATTCCTCCAAAATGGAGTCAATTCTCCCGTAGGCTATGTTAATTTCATTGATCGAAATGGGGGAATAAGTAGTAGAATCCAACAAAATGTTGGTCATGAAATTATAGTATTCCTCAGTATCAAACAACACCACAGCCCCTCCCTTGTCAGGTTGCATGATACGAAATTTCCTTTGCCCTTGTATATGGTGAAGAAGCTGGATTTCATCATGACTTAGATTGGTTGAACCTAAATTTACCTTATGCCTAGAAAAGGCTTCATATATTTCATCCGTAACTATTTTTTCATATAGCAATAAAACAGGGTGAAGAGGTGGATTATATGTACTACTTCTAACTAAACCCTGTGGAACATTGTTGCTCTCTTTGTCCATTTTATAAAAAATCCTATTTAAATTTAACTTTCTCAAAAATAATTTGAAATCAACCAAAAGATTAGCTAAATCACCAGGGTTATTTTTGACATATTTGAACCCTTTTGAGAACAAATTGAAATGTTGTTTCCCTATGACTTGAGTGGTGTAGTTGAAAATTTTAAAACCATTATATTCAGATAGAATGCCATCAGTACCTTCCTTAATCACTATTTGTCCTTCTTCCCCAATCTTTTCCGTCCGTAATTCATCCCATAGCCAATGCCTGAATGACCTAGGTCTGGGGAATACCTGGTCTTGCTGGCCAGTCGTTCTGACCTCCTGGGGAATAAAAAAGGTTCTTGTGGTTCAGAAAAGGAATCTAATTCATCTAAGGGTCTGTTATGACTACGGACTCTATCAGAGGGCACCCCTCGGTCATGTGTATTAACCACAGAAGGATTGACATCAGCACAAATTCCAAGATTTGCATCTGTATTGATATTATTTTTGTTACTATATTTGTTGTTATAAACAGGACCAGGATATACTTTACCAACACTATATTGCTGTTGGTCTCTCATAAATTTCTTTTGTTTCCTTAAAAAATATTATTAACTCTCCTGTCTATTCTATCCAAGATTTTCCTGTACATTGACTCAAATTCAGGAAATAACAAATCCTTTAAAATATTTTCGTTCAAACTATTTATCTCCCTACACAAGGGCATCATGGTTGCATCATTATATTTCATAAGTCTTTTTACAAGACCCAAACCACATTCATCAAAATAAAGATGTAGATCTTTTAAAACATCATGCGTGTATACAACACCAAATGGATATTTAAAAAATCTTAAACCTTGTGGGACAATACCATGTTCCACACAACAATGCAGATAACAATTGTCCAACTCCAAACATTTGTATTTAAAAAGTTTTTTTTTCCATGGAAAATATCATGTCCTTTAAAGTCAATGAATCAACAGAATTGTCCCCATGAACATTGTTAGCAAGATGAATATTGTCAAAAGAATTGAAATCAAAATTCTTATTAAAAACACATAGAAAACGTTCTTTAGGTTCAGCAAGAACATCTTTGTTGTAAAAGGTACCTTCGGTACCTGTAACACTAGAAGCGACCATGACATCTTTCTGATGAATTGGATGAATATTGAAAACACTACCTGTAGCGTTGTTGTCACAATTTGATGGTACACTACGATGGTTACTTCCTTGGAATCTTACTTTACTAACATTAGGAGCCAATTGGACCTGTCCATCCGAAGGTAAAGCGCTGTTAGAAGGCCCACATCCTCTCTCCGTCTGAATCCCACCATGGCTTGCAGATGCCGAGCATGAAGACGACATAAAAGGCTTAGCACAAGTCTCTGACACACACAATGGCTCCATAGGCTGAGAAACAGCGCCACCAACTGACTCCTTCTGGCTTAGTAGTTCAATAAGCCTGGAAAGATCACTTTTAAGTGCTGCAACATCCTCACGAACTTTACAAAACTCTCTTTGCGTTTTGGCTATACTACTCGGGCTATGGGGGCAGCTTGTGCCCCTATATATGCTAATCTGGTCATGCTGGAGTGGGAGAGTAGATATGTTTTTGGTAGTCCATTCCAAGGGAGCATTAAGCTTTATCTTAGGTTCCTTGATGATATTTTTATTTTATGGAAAGGAACCACAGAAACGCTTACTATGTTTATGCAGTATTTGAACAACAGTACTAGTTTTCTCTCGTTTACACATACATGGCATCCTGATATTAATTATTTGGACATTACCATCGTCAAAACTAATAAGGATTTTAAATCCAAGATTTACCGTAAAGACACCTGGTGCAACAGTTATTTGCATGTTGACAGTTGTTATCCTATATATCAAAAGAAAAGCCTTGTGAAGGGACAGGCAGTCCGGATAGCTAGGATGACCTCAGATTTGGAAGATTTGAAGAGTGAATTTCTCTTTTTGGGTAGAAAGTTTATTGAAAGGAATTATCCTTTAGATATGGTTTGTAATATATTAGGTGAAGTTTATGAGGAATGGGGTAAAAGATACAAGCCCCTGTTAGGTCAACCTTTTGTTGCCCCAGGGTCTCAGTTCAGAGATGGAAAAGATTTTCAGGGGTCTTGTGTAACAGAGTTTACAACATTCTCGGACATCTTCACCAATATTATCAGTTCAAATTGGAGTGTGTTAAAAAGCAATAAAGATCTTTTCGAAGCAGCAGGACCCAAATCTATATTTACCTTTAGGACAGGAAGGAATTTTAAAAAAGTTTTTGAACAGATTGATAATAATGTCAGATTTTTTAACAAAAATACTTTTCCATGTGGCAGTTGTAGTCAATGTCCCTATATTTTTAGTGATGCACATATCAGATTAAAGAATGGGCTTAACAGTATGGTGAGAATCTGCAAAGGTAACTGCAGAACCAGGATGTTAGTCTATCTGGCCATGTGTGGTGGTTGTCCTGCATTCTATGTAGGAAAAACCGAGAGAGCATTTAGAGATAGAATATATGAACATACTTATGACATAAGGACAGCCAAGGAAAGCAGTGCACTTTTTAAACATTCTGAGATATGTGCTTCTTTTTCTGGTTTTAAATTTGGCATTATTGAAGTTGTTGGCAACAACGTCAGAGGGGGAGACTGTAAAAATATTTTATTAAATAAAGAATTGAAGTGGCAACTTAGGCTGAGAGCACATATTGCTCCTGGTCTTAATGAATATGTTAGTATTAAACCAGTTTTGCTAGCGAAAGCAGCTACGGTTTAATACGATTTTATTTTAGGGATATTTAGTTTCTTATACATGCTTTTGTCTTGTTTTTGTTTTTGATTAGGGTCATAAGCATTTTGTACTATTATATTTATACATATATTCTTTCATGTGAAATGTATATGTTTCTTTAAAAGCTTAATTGGATGTTGTATGAGGCATTATATAAGTTTTCTGTAGCACCTGTGTTTTTTGTATCTGATGAAGTCTTGTCCAGATGAAAGCACTAGTACATAAAGGTTATTCTGCCGTCATTCGTGGTTTGGATCCATTATTTCATTATTTCGTTGTGTACTGTGTCTTTTGCAAGTGAACTTTTTGAAAAGCAAGTGTCTTACTTTTGCAATATTATCGATGTCTAAAAATCGATATAAAACAAAAAAAAAATGTTGCAGGAAAATTAACAAAGAAATATTAGCGTGCCAGAAATTGTAGAAGACTATCACATTTACAGGCCTGAGGTAGAGCAAGAATACAAAAATCATAGGGAGGTATGCAACTAAAAGTTAAAGTGTTAGTCATGCAGTAGGATTATAATGTGCTATTCTTGAGAAAGGCAGAAACCTGTGTGAAAATGAACATAGACATTTGTGAAGGAGAAATACATTAAATCACAGACAAAAAAATCAATCAGAATGATCGCAACCACTAGTGCCACAAGAAAACAGACACTGAGAACTTTGATAGACAGGGCTGTAGATGGAGGCTTATTTAGTTGTGTGTCCAAACACATAGTGCGGCAAGAACTGACCCCAAAGGGAAATCATCTCTCAAAGAAAACAGTCCTATTAAGTTCTCTCATTTTGAAAGATCGTTAGGGAAAAAAACAGACTGTATATCGACAGTTTGAGAGTTAATCATGATATTATGTACTGAATATTTAAATTTATTGAATTGTTGAAGGCGTAAGGAAAAATGCCTATGACACATATAGCCTAAGGATAGTAAAAATAATCAATGTCTAGAAGTATTTTGATTCAAATATTCAGACTTTACAACATAAATTATATTTTGTTGACACTGGATAATACTGGTCATACTCCTATGTCCTGCCCTCACACTACTGCAGTGTAGACACCTTCATTTTAACCACTACTGGTTGTGATTATACGATTATAACTGGTATGGAAATACATTTTAGGAAATAAAATTGTTAACAAAGAGAATTAGAGAATTATACCTAGAGTAGAAAAATAAACATATACTTTGAATGCAAAGAAAACATTGTATCCCACTAGAAATTCAGCATTTAGTATGGCATGAACTCACATGTAATTAAGTACATTAGTAGACAGTTAAACCCTTTAACAGTTGCACATCTATTAACCATCTTAAGACTGTTTAGATTATGATCTCTCTGAGTCATCTCAGGTTTTATAGCATTGGCAAAAAACATATAGTAATTCAGAATTCATTATAGCTGTCCCCTTGTCCAATAAAAATATTCTACTAGTCATTATTCCAACAGACATCTGTTTTATAAATATGATGATACTAGGCTTCAGGGGGGGGATAATAAGTGTGTTACATGGTGGCATAATACAACAAAGGTTAATGTTTATACCTCACAGTATTTTGTTCATAAGTCTAGTTTCTGGCTGAGTTGCCTTCTGAGTGAATAAGGCATGTCCTCCTTGCGGCCAGGTAGGTTTTTGCTAGGTAACTTCTTTTTCTTCATGTATCTCAAAGACATGTAAATAGATATAACCTGATTATCCTACAGATTGCCTGTAAGTGTAAATGTCATGCAATGGACTGACATCCCACTCAGGATTAATGTTTTGCCTTATGCCTGTTGATTCTTAGTATAGGCTACAGATCTTTGTGACCATGAGTGGGACAAGAGTAAGTCCTAGAAAATGAAAGAATATTTGCATTGTGATAAACCAAGAAGTGTTTTGCAATTTAACTGTCATCTTTTTCCCCATAGTCCCTTTTAAATTTTTGAATCTCCATTTAATTTTGCCGATGGTGAGTCAAGATTAAAAAAAGTTGCAATTGATACAGTAGAATACAAGTTAAATGTACCATTATAATATATTACCTTCTACTGGAATCTGTAACCATAGCACAATATCATTAAATAAAAAAAAAACAAGGAAACAAGAACACTTAAAATACCAAAACTATATATTTTGAATTTTTTTTTCTGTCTGTAGACTATGTGGAAACAAATAAAATCATAATAAAATAAAATCATTACACACTGAGACTGATGTATAAATTCAAAGGGAAAAAGCTTGGGGAATATGTTTAAGAGATGAAAAGTCTGGGTGAGTTAAAGAAAAGGTGAAATGACAGATCAATCAAACAGACTTGTTAGTGCAAAGCTTAAAAAAAATCAAGCTATATAAAATAAGTACAGGCAGAAAGGCTAATTATGAAAACAACTATAAAGAAATAGAGTAACATTTCAAAGAAGCAAAGGAGAATGAATATAATTAAGCTGATCAGAGTAAAGGGAAACCAGCAGATGCTTCTAAAATTGTATGAGGATAGTGAATACATAAAGAGGAAACATCAGTTTCAGTATCTGTTTTGATGAATAAATGTAGGGGGGCACAAATCAGCTTATGTAGCCCTTTATGAAACAGTTTTATTATTTGATTTTTTTTCAGAAGAATAAAGTATTCTATTAAGTAGCTGAAACCCTTCAAGAAATTAACAAATTAAAACTGGAAAAGCCATAGGTACTTCCTCCTCTTCTTCTTTTGGCTTTTCCCGGTTAGGGGTCACCACAGCGGAACTCCGGTCCGCTAATGATTGGCAGTAGATTTTTATGGTGCTGAGGTGCCAGCTTGACGCCCAACCTTCAGCGAAGGCACACCCATTCACGCATGTCTTTCGAAGGCCACTCGACCGTGGGGAGGACGTGCAGACTCCACACAGAAGGCACTGCAGCCGAGAATCGAATGGGAGAACCTCGTACTGTTAATATAAATGTTTCTAACTTGAATAAATGAAGTATATATTGTTATATTATGTCCCATGGCTGACTTATTCAGTCATTTTTTCAGCAAGCATTTCTTTCCTGAATGATTGGAAACAAGAATTAATCATCCCAGTAAAAAGGGGAAACGGGAAAAATAGTGCTGCCAAGAATTGCATTATAGTCAGTCTGCAGAGTGTGATATGGCAAAATGAAGGAAGATATGTGGAAGTATGCAAAAATGCCTCACTCTTAGGAAAGGCACTAACACAAGCCAGTGTTTCATCTTTTTAAGCTGTTTCTGGTTTTATGGAATGTGACTAAAATGCATCACTCTTATGAAAGGCACTAACACAAGTCAGTGTTTCGTCTTTTTAAGCTGTTTCTGGTTTTATGGAATGTGACTAAAATGCCTCACTCTTATGAAAGGCACTAACACAAGCCAGTGTTTCCTCTTATTAAGTTGTTTCTGGTTTTAATGAATGTGACTAAAATGCATCACTCTTATGAAAGGCACTAACACAAGCCAGTGTTTCGTCTTTTTAAGCTGTTTCTGGTTTTATGGAATGTGACTAAAATGCATCACTCTTATGAAAGGCGCTAACACAAGCCAGTGTTTCGTCTTTTTAAGCCGTTTCTGGTTTTATGGAACGTGACTAGATATGTGTAACAAAAGCACATTTTTGAGAAGCATAATGAGCTGCTGTGGCCATATTCAAAACGTCTCTTTGTTACTGCTTTACAACTGCTACACCCTTTTGAGTACACTTCATCTTTTGGTATTAACTGAAAAAATATATTTACAAAAAATGTGTTTTCTACATTTGAACTTAGACCAGTTCTATCACTGCTGTTCATTATTCCCCAGATCTCTCACATAACAGTTATTCTAAATGGCTTTAAGGTATTTCTGGTACCTCACTACAGTCTGCAGAAGCTACTTTTAATATATAAATGATTGAGAGCCATTTACTTGTTACTGCAAGTGAAGAAGGCATAAATTCCACAAACAAGCTTATTATAACTGGCAGAGAATCTTGCTTGAACTTGGAAGGATAAAAAAAGATCCAACAAGAAATAAACTTGTATAAGGTTTAAGGCCACTGCCTCTCTAACTACAGTGTCTTGCGATTTAATTTAATCTTAATGTTGTATAATAGCTGCAGAATATCATCAAAAAAATAAACAAAAAAAATGTTGGAAAGTGCTGGAGGTCATTTTGTTTTAACCCTTCACAATCAAACACAAGATCTGGTCAGTAACAGACTGATTTGGAATAACACACCCTTTCCCACATACAGCATGATAGCAGGGAGAAGTTGGCCTTTGTCACCTTATTCCAGCACTGAATCATGTATTTACTGAGCTGTGTTCGAAAGAATGTGACAGGCCTCAGTTATAAAACATGTTGAAAAAGGGTAATTGTGAGGTGGAGTTCAGGGAAGAGTTAAGACAAGCACTGGGTGGCAGTGAAGAGTTACCAAATAGCTGGATAACTACAGCAGAGCTAGTAAGGTAGACAGCTAGAAAGATGCTTGGTATGACATCTGAACAGAGGAAGGATGCCAAGGAGACATGGTGGTGGAATGAGGAAGTACAGGAGAGTATACAGAGAAAGAGGTTGGCAAAGAAGAAGTGGTATTGTCAGAGAGATGAAGAAAGTAGACAGGAGTATAAGGAGTTGAGGTGCATAGCAAAGAGAGAGGTGGCGAAGGCTAAGGATAAGGCATATGAAGAGTTGTATGAAAGGTTGGACACTAAGGATGGAGAAAAGGACCTGTACCAATTGGCTAGACAGAGGGACCGAGCTAGGAAGGATATGCAGCAGGTAAAGGTGATAAAAGATAATTAGGGAAACATACAAGCAAGGAGAGTGTGTTGAGCAGATGGAAAGAGTACTTTGAGGGGTTGATGAATGAAGAGAATGAAAGGGAGAGAAGGTTGGATGATGTGGGGATAGTGAATCATGAAGTGCAATGGATTAACAAGAAGGAAGTAAGGACAGCTATGAAGAATGGAAAGGCTGTTGGTCCAGATGACATACCTGTGGAAGCATGGAGATGTTTAGGTGAAATGGCAGTGGAGTTTCTAACCAGATTGTTTAATGAAATTTTGGAAAGTGAGGGGATGCCTGAGGAATGGAGAAAAGGTGTTTTGGTACCGATTTTTAGGAATAAGGGTGATGTGCAGAGCTGTAGTAACTACAGAGGGATTAAATTGATCAGTCACAGCATGAAGCTATGGGAAAGAGTAGTGGAAGCTAGGTTAACAAGGGACGTGATGATTAGTGATCAGCAGTATGGTTTCATGCTGGGAAAGAGCACTACAGATGCGATGTTTGCCCTGAGAGTGTTGATGGAGAAGTACAGAGAAGGTCAGAAGGAGTTGCATTGTGTTTTTGTAGACTTAGAGAAAGCATATGACAAGGTACCTAGAGAGGAGTTGTGGTATTGTATGAGGAAGTCGGGAGTGTCAGAGAAGTATGTAAGAGTGGTACAGGATATGTACAAGGGTAGTGTGACAGTGGTGAGGTTTGCGGTGGGAGTGATGGATGCATTTAAGGTGGAGGTGGGATTACATCAAGGATCAGCTCTGAGCCCTTTCTTATTTGCAATGGTGATGGACAGGTTGACAGACGATATCAGGCAGGAGTCCCCGTGGACTATGATGTTTGCAGATGACATTGTGATCTGCAGTGAGAGTAGGGAACAGGTGGAGGAGACCCTGGAGAGATGGAGATATGCTCTAGAGAGAAGAGGAATGAAGGTCAGCAGGACTAAGACAGAATATATGTGTGTGAATGAGAGGGCGGATAGAGGAATGGTGAGGATGCAAGGAGTAGAGGTGGTGAAGGTGGATGAGTTTAAATACTTGGGATCAATAGTTCAGAGTAATGGTGAGTGTGGAAGAGAGGTGAAGAAGAGAGTACAGGCAGGATGGAGTGGGTGGAGAAGAGTATCAGGAGTGATTTGTGACAGACGAGTACCAGTAAGAGTTAAAGGGAAGGTCTACAAGAGGGTAGTGAGACCAGCTATGTTATATGGGTTGAAGACAGTGACATTGACAAAAAGTCAGGAGTTAGAGCTGGATGTGGCAGAGTTAAAGATGTTAAGATTTGCACTGGGTGTGACGAGGGTGGATAGGATTAGGAATAAGTCTATTATAGGGTCAGCCCAGGTTGGAAGGTTTGGAGACAAAGCCAGAGAGGCAAGATTACATTGGTTTGGACATGTTTTGAGGAGGGATGCAGAGTATATTGGGAAAAAGATGCTAAGGATGAAACTACCAGGTAACAGGAAAAGAGGAAGGCCTAAGATATGGTTTATGGATGTGGTGAGAGAGGATATGCAGGTGGTTGGTGTGATGCAGATGCAAAGGACAGGAAGAAATGGAAACAGATTATCCGCTGTGGCAACCCCTAATGGGAACAGCCGAAAGAAGAAGATGATGATGAGTGTGAGTTAGTGTAAGGCATGCATTCAGGCGTAGAGAGCATAAGCAACTTTATTTCCTTTTCCACCTTTATCTCAGCCTACTGGCAGTACAACAGCATGTAACAATGAAGCATTTAAGAAAACATAGATAGCAGTGCAAAACTTTGGGTAGGCAGTCAAAAACTGACAAAAATATTTTGGGAGACTGCTTATATATACCAACTTCAAGATCGCCATACCTAGGAGCAAAGGGAATACTCTGAGAAACGGCATCTCAGACTTAGTATATGTAAGTCCAATCCTTTGGCCATTCAATCTCCATACATTTCAAATGGTTAGCTCTCTCAAGAATATTTGAGAGAGGTGATAATACTGCAATAGGCAGAACTTAGAGACATCAGCTAAGATGCCACCTTTATGAAGAGGGATAATATAGTATTTTTCCATGGTGAGGGCACATAGGATTCAGATACTGACCTATTGATAAGGGTGGAGACTAAATAAGCTATAACACTGGCAGCTGTCTTTAGGTATTCACGTGGGAGGTTGTTAGCTACAGACAGATAATACCTTTCAAAAATCTCTGGGTTTTGTTCTGTATATTTTTTGCACTTCCTCTGTCACTTCTTTTCCAGGGAGCCCAAAGATTTTCTTCTATGTAATGTTTTACCTGAGTTGTTGTATTAACAAACACTATTTTTTATTTGAAGCTTTTGACAGTTTTCCTTGTACAAGTATTTATCTTTCTTCTAATTTCTCTGTCTTAATCTTTCTGAATATCTTCTTTCTGGAAATTCTGGGTTCTTGCATAATAGTAACAATACACAATTACTTCGGCATCTTCACTAGTATAGTTTGTCATCTTTCTGGCCTGACAGTTTTTCGGCTTTTGTGAACTACTACTTACATCTACAATGGGGGGGGGGGGTACCTTCTGCCTGAGCTTGGCCTACCTCCATTGTAGGAATGTTTCCATGTCCTGAGGGTTCTACACTGACATTTATTCTGGTCCTGGTATCAGTGTGCACACCATGATTAGGCATTTTTTTTTTACCCTGGGACCTGTGCACCCAGTTGTCTTCTTTATTTTTTAATCTCCCACCATAATATATAAAATACAGTTTATATAGCAGTATTGTCTTAGTGAGAAGTTATGAAAACAGGGTCCACCACAAGAAGGTGCTCACCAAGACATGAGGATGAATTCAGTTCCAGCAATATTACTCTCATTTTCCTGCTGATTTCATCTCTCCATTTGGAGAAAAGCAAGCAATTCCTGAATATCCACACATTAAGAAACTTCAGTCCAGCGTTTTGTAAAATTGAATCATACCTCCTTGCAAAAGGCTCCTTTTTTAGATCCTTTTTTGAAGGGGATTGGGGAGATGGAATTGAGATATGTCTACTATATTACTTAGTGTATTAAATGCACAGGAAGGAGATATTGCAGAGCCATGCCCATGTGTGCGTGCTATGTTGTCAATAATGTAATGATCCTTTAGGGCTAAATGTACCATTGTGCAGAGATCTATTAGTCAATGTATACTCTGAATGGTGATAAAAATACTAGTGTTGGGCTACCAGACTACTTATTTGGTTTTTCATTTATTTTTAAGAGCTTGGGGTATTTTGGTTTTGATGCTACTATTTGGAATTTAATGTTTTGAAGGCTTTCACCCTGTTGTTTGTTCTTCTTTCGGCTTTTCCCAGTTAGGGGTCGCCACAGCGGTACTCCAGTCTACTAATGATTGGCAGTAGATTTTTACCGTGCCAAGGTGTCAGCTCGATGCCCAACCTTCAACGAAGGCACACCCATTTCACACATGTCTTTCGAACCCTGTAGAAGCACATTATTGGTTGTGGTTATGGAAGAGATTTAAGATTAAAAAGACTCTTTCAGGTACTTTTCTTGCAAGTCTATGTAAGTACCCCCTACCTAGGAGGTACAGCAGTGTGATTTGGTTTTTGATAAGTTCTCCTGTTTAATGTTTTTTTGATTTTTGTGACTTTTACTGCAGACTAACATTATTGAATTAGGACCCTAGTTTTAAAAGTGGTATGGAGGTCAAAGATGGGTCTTTCACACCACGTAACACTCACAGATGCTGTTATCTGAGAAAATTATGTGGCCTTTGAAAATTTACATCCAGATCATGTGTCTCTGTCCCAGATAGTTTAGCTGTTTGTGTTGGATGTATTAATATTCTGTTAATATTAATTGGCTGAAGGACTTAGTGAAGACTGTGAAGAGTCTTGGCATGCCTTTAAACATTAAAATAGTAGGCAAAAATATTTCTTTTTCAGGTAGTACACTTTTCACAGGAAGATGATTTGTGACTTCTTATGTACATTCTCCTGGAAAGTACAATAACATAATAGTGAACAGATCACATTCTTTAAGGGATACATAAGCAGAGTCATGATAACTGTAGGTTCCCTCTGCTTCCTGTTTAGTTCATCCCAAACAGGTGATATTTTAGTTAGTACAATATGGAGATTTGGCAAATGGAGACATTAAAATCAAAGTGACCTTGTAATTGCTTATCAGGCAGAAATGAAATATATGCAGTAAACAAACTTCAATTAACTCTCTTATCTGATTAATAATCCCAGTCTCCAAGGATTTGGGTTTTGTTGATGGAAACAAGCATTGTAAACGTCATACACTGTTATTTTTTATTCAATACATAACAATGATCAGAATGCACACTTGAACTGATGTACCATATTGTTCTGCTACTCTTATATGCTGATTAAGTGAGCCTGATGTTTTTCCTTGTTACATGGTTCTTAAACGTGGATCCTTCTGAGAGGTGCTTTCACTATGAAATGCAAGGTGACAATTACTAGAAAGCTGATGTCTTAATCACAACTAATCAAGAGGTCATCTTACCTACAAGATACTCATATAGATTCAAGTAAGCATTTTTATATGAGACAATCCCCTGCCTCCCTCCCCCAACTTGTGAACTCTCAGTCAATCACCATGTAACAGTGGGCAATGGAAAAAAATCCCCATTACAACATACAGTGGTCTCAGAAAAACTGCAGTCCCACATTCCCTGCTAATTCATGGGATGGATGATGGTGAAATGTAATTTTGGTCATTTAAGTTTTGACAGTTAGAACATGACCACCTGGCTCTCGACCACTTATACAGAAGAAAGGCTTATTCCTTTCACTGCAGCAACTAGATTCAGTTCTTTTGAAATATTTAGAACCAAAAATTAATCCCAACTGTCTGTGCTGATATTAAAGATAATAACCAAGGTGCTGCATTGTTTGTTAATATCCTTTGAGATGTTCAGATGGTACATTTACATGCATGAATTATAACCAAGTTATGTGATCTCTTGCCAGATTATGATAAATAGCGAATGAACCTTTTGGACTGGCTTTGCATCCTAATCATACAGCATCATTACTCATACTATTAGGGAGATGTAACAATCTCCTGTCATTTCCGTATCTCTCACTTTTAAATTATCAGTTATACTTATATCAACTTCCAAACCCTAAATGTATCATGCAACAGCTCTTTGGAATATCTCTGGTGTTGGGGAAGTATTAAATAGTAGTCAAATAAATCTGTACCTTCCTAATACTATATTAAATGCACATAATTTGTCACTTTCTTAATCTATCTTTATCTGCCAAAAAATCTGGATTACAGTCATTAACTTACTAGACATATTTGAGACTTTTTCTTCAACAATAAGCAGTGGATAATAGTGTACTTCAAAATAAACTCAACTTTTATTTTGTGTTTCAACAGTATCCTCAGTCATTACCCATTTTGTTGACCCTGCTTACTCTTTCCTGCCCTTTTCTGCTCCTGGGAGGCACTGGTGCTCTTATAACAGCATCTGTTATTACTACCCAGTCAGGTTTTACTTGTATGTGAAACCCTCATGACAAACCTCCTATATGTGTAAACAAATCAGCAAAGTCATGCAGAATATCTCTGCTATATTTCTGCACACTACTCAAGATGTCTGTGACTGATTCTAACACACATGCAGTGTTTCGTTCTTATATTTTCATGTGATTAGATAGAGTAAGGGCTAAATCAATTCTTACTAATAATAAAACAAACCAAAATAATTAAGCAGTTTCTGCTACTCGAACCCAGAAAAAAATAATGAAATTATTTAAATAAATAAATCTTCCTACTACAGGCAGAGAGAGAGAGATTTATATTGGAAGTCCCTTCCTTTCCATTATGAGCTGTCAGTTGCACTTGAATCTGGGAGGGTCTCTCAGTGCAGTGACAGTTTTAACACCTCTGCAGTAGTGTGGGGGGAGGGGACTGACAATTCCTTTTGGACTACTAAAGATAACCCCGAACAAAGGCCTGCAATTTAGTTACTTTTCTGACTGTAGCTGGATAACTTCTAAGTATAGCATGAAACAAGCTCTGAGTCAAACATAAATGAGGGTGATTAGAGACAGAAAAGAAGCATTCCTTTTACAGAAGGTATAGAAGAATGACAGTGACTCACACAATTCCCATTATATGTCAAAGGCATGGGAATTTACAGTTACTTCCTTATGTCTGGCATGAGTCATAAAAAGCATTATGGGTAAGAGAAAGGGTTGAGGAAGATCAAGATCACTTTGATACATCAAGCCCCATTAGTAGCCATGTTGTGGAAAATAGGCTAAAATTACAAATAAAGCACTTAGAATGATTTTGAAGTGTCAAAATAGGTCAGGAAATAAAGACAGAGTGAAGAAACAGATTTTTTTAGTTCTAGGGTGGAGTTTTCCTTTAATTATTGTATTTCCTCATGAAAATCCATGAGAAAAGTAGGTGGAGTTTAGTGTATTTACTTTTGTTCAGAAGAGGTAATCAACCTATAGATTTTTTTGGATAATGTAATCAATCTATACATATTTTCTAATATTTACACGTTGTACTAGCTATGTTTTTTATTATGGTGTATGACACCAGGTAAATACTGCCAGTCCAGCTATCTGGAATTTTGTAAATAATCATACGTCACATGTGAATATTTATATGATTAATATGCTTGTCTTACAAATGTAAGATAACTATATATGTGTATATTAAGCTATGGGTACAGAAATGTCTGTTGAACTGTATTTTATGTACTGAGCTTCAAGAATGTAACCATAGTGTACCCTACTGGAAAAGAATAGAAATGCATATAAACTATATACCTGTGCAACTGTATGTGTTAATAGTAGAAGCTGGAACATACAGAGTTAACATGCAAATCCTCAAGAAAATAAGGGGAAATTGTTTTACGATTCTGTTATCTCAGTTTCAGTGCAGCAAGCAGACACAATGTCTAGAGCTAGAGGATCCCAATTGTCTTGAAACAGAAATAATTACTAGCTTTCAAATGTAAAAGTGCTAAATTGTTTTACGACTTCCAGTTCTAGGCAAACATCTGGGGGATATGTATTTTTCACAGAGAAATGTTAAATTTTGTTAAGTTTCTGTTAGCCTGGGAACTGAAGGCAGATGACAAAGTGTGATGTCCTCCGAGCTTACCCAGCAGTAATGTTGATTATTAATTTAAGAACTCTCTCAGAGAAAGTGTGTGCAATTTGTAGCTTGTCTTGGATCTAGAAACATCCACTCACCATCAGCACTACATTTGCCTTGCTCTGTAAGTAAATTATTTAGGACATATAGTATATTTTGGATATAGATAGGAATATAGTAAAGATTAGTTTAGATGTTTTCTGTATTTATTTGAGACTGTCCTGCAATATTGTTTTAAAATATTTTCTGTGATTCTGAACTTTGTAGTTAGTGTGCTTGTTTGAGCATTGTCTTGTCTTTTTTTTATTATTAAATATATTTAAACCTTTGAATTGTGGCTGGTTTGTTTAGAGATATTTAAGCTCCTAGAGGACTTGCATATGTATTTGTTGACACTGTACAGGCCACTCCTAAATAGCCTTAAAAGTCTTGGTCACACTTAACATTTGGATAATAACAACATTACGCAGTGGGATTGGACACCCTTTGGTAAGGGCCTTATAGTAGCTGATAAGTAAGGGTGGCTGGTGGCAGCTGGTACTCCTTATAGTCTGGGAAGAAGGGGCATAGTTAGTAAACATGTGCCAGCCTTTCCCAGGTATGTGTGTGTGTGTGTATGCGCGTGTGTGTGTGTGTGTGTGTGTGTGTGTGTGTGTGTGTGTGTGTGTGTGTGTATTTGTATATCAATCAAATCTCAAATTGTGTGTGTGTCAGCTACTTGGGCAGGGACATGAAGCACTGCTTGGGCAGAGAGGGTGCTGGAAGGCTTAGCTTGGCCACGCGGCTGAGATCTTAACCCTATAGCTGTGCCATTGGGAAGTCTTATTGGGCATCTGAAGAAAGAGGGAGAAACCAACCCCAGATTGACTGTGATCTCTGTGTGCTCTTAAGGGAAATTGTACTTCACTGTGTGTGCACTTGTCATCCTCCCAATGTGTACATCCATCACTGGTGCTAGTGGTGAGGATTGAGGCTCCTTGATTACTGGGCCAGTGCAGGGGTGTCACATGCTGTCCTATGCCATTAGAGGACGAGGTGGTTTCTTCTTATGCTCTTGTCTCGTCATACAGTTGTGACTTCCACATATTGCTTGACACTGAGAGTGCAGGTGCATTTCTTCATTTGGTAGATGTGAAATGTGGGTATCATGAAATCCCACTTGTGGCTTACTGTCGTAGATAAACTCCTACCCTTCTCTCCTAAGCTAGAAAACCACTCCTTTCTCACCAAGGTTTATAGTTGAAACAATGTTGTTCAGAGCAAATTCAAGAAATGAGATGTGTGGTTTATGCCACTCTATATTTTGGTATCCAGAATTTGGAGATACTTTACATAAACATATAGAGCAGCTAGTGTAAAACCTGTCTCCCTTTTTGTCCTGGAGATTGCAAGACTGAACACCCACAAGCAGAAAAACATGTAAGCATTGCCATCTCAGTGTCATCTAAGTGCAGCTACGGTGACACAATCGACTGAAGCTGTTAAGCTTGTGCAACTGTGATATGAGCTCTGGTGATCCAATCTTTAGTGGAATCATGTGCACAAAGCCTACTCCCTAGGTATATAAAACACATTTCTAAACTATTTTACACTGTTTAATCAGATGATTACTTAAAACTCATTCTAACTGTGATAAGACATTCTGTTTAACTAAAATATTTTAGTAAGCTTTATAGTACAATAGATTTCTCAGCAACTACTTTACAACTGTTCTCTGTGTGATTTTTCATGGTGTGCTTTTCAGCAATTTACCAGGTTTTCATGATATTAATCATGATTTTCTTTTTTTATGCTAGACATGAAAGGAGAAGAGAATTCAGCAGATTCTCTTCAGGATCTCTACAAGGCCTTGGAGATGGCCTGCCTATCACCTCTTGGAGAGCACCGTCTGTCAACCAAGCTGGAATACAAGAAATCATTTGTAAAAAGATGCAATGATCCTATTATTAATGATAAGTTACATAGGCTTCGAATTCTAAAAAGCACATTAAAGGTATGAAATCACATCCTTATTTACTAATATATTCTTTCTAACAGGTATAATTTGTATGCACTCAAGTTCATTCTGATTAGATGATGTCTTAGTTTGTATTGTGAAAGTTACTTGAGAGCAAATCAGGAAGAGATTTTAAGCAGAAAGCCACCTGTGGGTTAATAGTTCATATATTCTCCCATATATTCTCCATTCTTCATAGCCTAATGTCAAACAAAATATAATGTGTTATACAATTTACAGTATTACAGAACTTTTTTTTTTTTTATCCATACCTGCCAACCGTCAAGCTACCACACTGGCTGCTATCACTAATTTATTCCATTTTATGGGGTGAAAGCATTACCACAGTGTGGTCATCAAAGGGCTGTCCCATTTTAACCACTCTCCATTCTCTGTGCAGGCCTTCTAGGCCTGAAAAGTTGGGCCTGCAGTAAGATACTGCAAGCACATATTGCAAAGTGCAGGAAATTGACAGTACCCCTATAGCCCCCCCCCCCCTTGAAGGCCGATGCCTCTGTCCATCTCCATCAGACATTTTAGATGGAGTGCATCTCCCAGGACACAGCCTCCATCCTCTCTCATGGAGGTAGTGGGCAGACCCATCTAGTCAGTTTTCTCCCTCCAGCAGCCATCTTCTTCATTACCTGAGCAACTAACTGAATACCAGTCATCTAGACCATAGGCAGGGCTTCATCCCGCTATACAATGGAGTGGGCTTTGCTAAATGTGCACTTAATTGTTCTTCATCTGCAGCAAGGCCCTAACTTTTGGCAAGTCAGGGATTTGTTGATTTAGAAAATAAAATTATGAAAAGAATTGCAAACAAATGTAAAATACACATCACTACATGTGCAGCTTAATGTTTAGCTCATTTATTTGATTGCTTCATATTCTGGTATTCAAACTTAGGACTGCTAGAATTTGAATGGCAGCTGCTTGAAGCTTTGCCAGCCTCCCTCAGTGGCACTTATCCTGTTATACAGCACAACACTTAAGAGACACCGGTGTATCTATATTACTAAGTTTTCCTTTCAGTGTACCTTGCCTAGTTTCTCTCAAACTGAGTTTTATGCAGACTTTTATTAGGAATTCAGTTTGTCTTAGACAATTTATGATTACATAAATAGATGCCTTTCTATGGCAGAAGAATTCCATTTGCCCTTTCTTGCTAATAAGAATATAGTAAGTCTTTTTTTTGCTAAGATGCAAAATTAAATCATATGATAGGAAGTAAAATGCATGGCCTACAACACGTTAAATGAAGAGAGGTTTTCAAAATATTCATACATAGATATGGATAGTTCTTCTGGATTTATGCTGGCAAACCTAGGAACTGTCTGCTCCCAACTCATGGGTGTACTTAGCAACTAATACATATCATGAGCATAAAGTTAAATACCATCATAAATGAATCATTCTTGGATTTTGCAGTAGAAACAGTGAGACAGTAATTGATATACTAATGAAAACACAAGGGTATTTTGCCCTTGGTGATGTAAATAAATCTGATCAGGATATTATTAATAAGTGATACAATATTATTTATTTCAGCATTTGTGAATAGTATCATTAAGAGAGAAATATGCATGCACATTCAACAAAATGATGGAATTATAAAATTAATTAAAGGTACAACTGAAAAAATAAATATTACTTGACCTTCAAACCCAAATTATTGCTACTCATAAAAACAAATGTATATTAAATAAAGTAGGGAACCTGCTCAGCATTCTTAACAAATCTTCTAGCTCTAAATGCAAATTCATCTTGAAAGACAAGAAACAATAATAAGGTATTCTTTAATTATATCATAAAATCGAAAGTAAATTGATATGTTATGTGAGTATAATGTTATCAGTAAACAGCAGCATGACCACCCATCTACAGGACATAGCAGATATGCTTACAAATTTTTTTGTGCACACTTCACATCATGTAAGAGTGCTGTAGAGATTAGTCAAGGAGGTCACTCATCTAACTATAGACCTGATAACTTCCATTGCTAATAAAATTTAAAAAAAAAAGAAATTAATGAGACCAGAGAACATATCGTGGCTTTCAATACCAAATTAACAAAGCCTAGCTATCATTCATACTAATCATAATGGTAGTATGTGGTCATGTCACTGACCTATAGCAGCTGGCTGTAGTGGTACTAGTTTACAATGGCAGTTGTCACATCAACCTCAAATAATTTTGGAGTTTTTAGCTGGACCAGTTTTCTGTGTAAAATCATCAGGGCTTTATCCCACTGTGTCACAAAGACAGGTCTTACAGCTAAGGTTTGATAAGTAGGGAGCTTGCTATTTAGGTTTTTGTAGAATTTATCACTAAGAACAGCAGTTAATGAAAGACTGACTCTACATACTAGTTCTGTAGTCTTGTACAGGCATTCAATGCTATCCCACACAAGGGAGTAATCAACAAATTAAAACCATTAAATACTTGCACGTATATAACTCAGTGTGTAAAACACCAGTGAAACATCAGAAAGCAGCAATTCATGGTTGGGAGCTTACTTGTTTATCACATTGAAGGTTACCATTGGTATCCTACAGTGTGCTGTCCTTTGGTCTCTTTTTTTTAACTGTTCTGGCATAAAAAATACACCAAATACAAGGGAGATTGAGTGAGGGAGTAGCTACTGCAGCAGTGATCATCAAAGCTCTACTGTTATGGTAAGGTCAACTTACACAGTTGTACTATGTTCTTCATATTATCTCTGCTACAATAGCATTAGTTATATGGGTAGATTACCATAGCTAATTATATTTGAGAAATAGAGAGGGCCAAGTAGCAGCTTCTAGAATACTTCTAGAACACAACCCTTTCAAAATAAGCCATAGATGAAGCCAAGGCCCTGGTACAGTCGACCTTGACCCTGTCTGGAATTGATTTGTTACGGTGAGTATAAAAAAATGTAATAGCCTTAGACGACTATTTTTGTCTGTTTTGATACAAGGTGTCCTTTCTTACCTTCACAAGAAATGAACAATTCATCTGAAGATCGAAAAGATTTAGTTCTGTCAAGTTAGCACCCAAGTTGTCTGTGGACATCCAAAATACTGAGCATCTTTTCTCCCTCATTTTTAGGTTCAGGAAAGAAACCAAAGAGGTGGTTTAGCTTAAAATAAACTGGGATTCCACTTTAGACATAAAATAAAGATTAGTTCTCAAAGGAAATCCTTTCCCTGTGAAAAATGCAATAGAGTTGACTCACCATAAGTGCTTGCAACTCAGATACCATTCTTGTAGAGGTCAGAGCAGTCAGAAAAACTATTTCACATGTTAAGAACCTCAAGTCAGACAGATTAGCTGGTTCAAATGCAACATATGTTAGCTTCTGTATCACAAAATTAAAGTACCAAGGAGGGGACACCAATTTTCTAGGAGACCTCTTATGGAAAACGCTTTTCAAGAACATTTTGGCATGAGACTGCACAGAAAGAGGAGGATCCATGGGCAGACATGCTAAAATGGCCAATAAATAGACCTTGATAGAGGAATAAGAAAGGCCATAGGATAGTAACTCTCACAAATATCATAAAACCAGAGAAAAACCCATGTTGTTGGCACCAGTTAGAAAACATTTTCCATTTGCTAATATATGATTTTCTAATAGGAGGCTTTCTTGCCACTATTAGTACCTGTTGCTTGTCCTCAGAAAACAAGTGCCTAAAAGGAATGAAGACCCTATCCAGGCAGTCAAGTGAAGATGATCGATGTATCAGACATCACTGATCTTGTGTGAGTAGACCCAGCCTGTGAAGAAACTTGTGATAGTTGCCTTTGGCCATTTCCAGAAGATGAGAGAACCATGGTTGCCTGGGCCAGAAGGGAGTCACCACAGTGATCTTGGAGGATTCCTTCTGAATCTTCAGCAGTACCTTGGATATTAGTAGAAAGGCATACAGAAACATTCTTGTTCAAAGAAAATAAAAGGCATCTGTCTTCTAGACCTTCTTGCACAGAGTCCTAGAACAGAATATTCACAGTTGATTGTTCAGAGAGAAGGCAAAGAGGTCTACTTGAGTAATTCCCCACAGATGGATCAAATCTTGGAAAGACCCCTGATCTAGTTTCCATTCATGAGGGTCTGCCCTGGTCCCTCTCAGCTTGTCTGCCACCCAATTTTGCTTTAACAGAATTTAGGTTGCCTGTTGAGTGAGATTGTGCTGTAAAGCTATATCCCAAGCTCACATGGCTAGTCTGCAAAGGGGGTACAATTTGGTTTCCCCCTTGCTTGTTGATGTGCCTCATGATTGTGGTATTGTCTGTAACCACTTGAAGAGCTCCCCGGATCAGAGATGTTTCAGAGAATTGAGTGCCTTGATCAGGAAACCATCACCTTGATATTATGTTCTTGTGTCTGTCCTTGGTGTTCCATATCCTCTGCACTTTTATCTCTTCAGAAACCTCTCCCTAAGCAAAGTCCAAAGCATCTGTGGTGACTGATTGCTTTAGAGCAGGAGGGAGAATGGGAGACCTGGATTTGAGGATATCTGTAGTCTCCTCCAAAAGATTTCTCTTATGACAGCCCCCATCACAGGGATCTGAAAATATAAAGGATGCAATGCTGGAACCAAACAGATTTCAGATACCACTGTTTCTCTCGCAGTGACTGAAGTCTGAGTGGAAAACCTTAAAAATAAATCTCAATAAAGCTCTATTGTTTTTCCTGTGGAAGAGGTGCCTAGTTGACATCCCAGGAGCACACACCCAGGAGCACAATCCTGTGTGAAGGAGTCAAGAAAGTCTTTGAATTTTTTTCTTGAAATCCCAGCTTGCGTATGAGATCTCTCAACCAAGAGATTCCCAACACTTTGAAAAAGACTCTGTAAAGGTAAGCAAGTCAACTAAATTTGGAAAATATGTATACCCTGTAGCCAGCATTGATCTATAATTGGAACTAGGCACTTTGTGAACAGTGTTGATGCAGTACATAGCCCAAAGGGTAAGGAAGAGAACTGATATTGTCACCCAGACACACACAACTTTAAGAAATGTCTGAACTCTAGAAGAATAGGGATGTGATGATAGGCATGTCATAAGTCCAGTGTTACCAGGAAACTTGAAAAAGGAAGAATAGGTAACAGGTTGTGAAATGACAACAGGTTTAGAAAAGAAATATACAGAACTCATCTACAAGAGTTTTCTTTCTTTGGCACTACGAACATCCTTGAATAAAACCTCTTCACCACTTGGGATGGGGGGAACTGGTTCTATCACTCCTTGGGACAGTATGCAATGAATAACAGCTGGAAATAAGAGCCTGATCTGCAGGATGAGGAATGACCCCCTAAAAAGGAGGAATTTCCTCTAACTGCTATCCGTAAGCTTAATGAATTATTTTCAGAACCCATTTCTCTGAAACAATTTGTTGCCAGAGAGAAAAATAAAGATTCAGACTTTCTTGAAGAGAAAAGGGGCTAGGGTGGGAGGTGGTCAGAAGGTCTTTTCAATAGTCATTCAAATTTGTTAGATTGTCCTTGGTTTTGGGAGGTTTGAGACTTCTATTTGTAATTCCCTTGTAATTTCTTGTTAGACATCTGCTTACCTAAATTTTATTGAGGCAAAGATTAGTTTTCATAGAATAATAATTGCTCTGTTGACATTTGTAATATTTTAAAAGTTTTAGCTCCTATTTTCCAGGCTAAGAGGATGCCAGCAAATTACTTTTAATACATAGGGTTATATCTGCTATAGCTTCTCTCTTCTGGACAGAAGAAGTATATTGCGTGCAGTTCATAACAGAAAGGAACATAGTCCAGGGTGCTGATGGTATAATGTATCTATAAAGTGAAAGTTTAACTTTACCTAGCACTGCATAATTTGCCTAATATCTTCTTAAGGTGCAACTGAGTTCCTACTGAATGGAAACAAGCAGAGACAGTCCCATTTATAAAAAGGGGTGATAGAATAAACTCTTGCCAGTATAGGTAAATTAGCTTAAATAAAGCAGTGATCGTATGTTTCAAAAGGTCATTGTCTTGTGTCAGTTTCTTCAGTAAATGGTTAGATAAACTTAACATTTAACAGCATGAATTTGCAAGGGGTACATTTTGCCTCACTAGGTCTGTGGCTTGCTTTGTCTCTGATTGTCAAGGAGGCTACAGATGATTTGGCCTCATCTTTGGCCTGCCCCTTATCAAAGACATTTGACACTGCTCCTTATGAGAAATTAATGAAAAAATGTATTACTGGCTAATTCAGCTGGTGTTAAATAAATGTCTGCCAGTAAAATAAGGATAATTGTCGGAGAATATTTTTCTGCTTGAAAACTGTATTTAGTGATGGTCTCTGCTGTTCATTGATGGGATGCCTACTGCTTAAAATACTCAAACCCTGAACTGTCATTGAAAGGTAGTGGGATATAGTAACTTTGGGTTGACCGCAAAGGTATGCATCACAAATGCCCTTTATGAAGGTGTAAAAAGAGTTCAGCAAATTTTAAATTACTTTTGTACTTGACAGTGGTACAGTGGTACAGTGGATAGCATTATCACCTCACAGCAAGAAATTTCCTGGTTCAATTCACTGCTGCGGTGCCTTCTGTATGGAGTTTGCATGTCCTCCCTGTGTTCATGTGGGTTTCCTCTGGGTGGTCCACTTTCCTCCCACATTCCAAAGACATTCAGTAGGCTGGATTTGATACTCTCAATTGGTTGGCAAAGTTATGCAGTGGATACCACTGTCACCTCACAGCAAGAGGTTCCCTGGTTCGATTCTCAGCTTTGGTGCCTTCTGTACAAAGTCTGCATGTCCTTTTTGTGTTTGTGTGAATCCGTTTCCTAGGAAAGATTCTCATTTCCTTGACTCTGATTTCCAGCAGTGCTACATCTTTCAATAGGATTAGAAAATTGTCAAATGTTGGAATGGAGGAGGTCTTTCATTTCCTTGTGATGCATTTCTTAGTAACTGCCATTGTAGTCCAAAGAAGGTAAAGGTCTTTGTTTTTTGTAACAACAGTTTCATTTATATTCAAAGAATTAGTGACTTTGACAAAATAAAGGAATCTATAAAAATGGCTTGTAGAAATTCATCAATATCTTCCCAGAATTTCTTAATATGAGTACATTCATACATAATATGAGACCAATCAGCATTACATTTTGAAGAACATCTCCAACAAGTTATGTCATTAGATTGTTGAATCTAGCAATTTTGTTGGGTGTATAGAAAGCTCTATGCAAAAGCTTGCATGAAAAAATGTTCCAAATTTGTATATTGGAGGTTAATTTAATAGAATATAATAAACTAGTTTTATTCTCATTTGATAACAATAATGGATATTCTTTAGTGATAAAGTTCCAGAACTTCTGATTAGGATTGGCTTTGTAATTTATAATAATTTTATATAATTTTGAGGTTAAATTTGTCCAATTAAAGTCTCTGTATATTACTTCGTGTAAAAAAAATATGAGTTTAGGAAAGGAAGTAAAAGAAGAATTATCTATTGTTCTGCATAAATCTTGTGCATACGGAAGTAGACTACTAAGAGCTAACCAGTCTGAATTTGATAAATCAAATATATTAATTAACTGCCTTACATCCATGACTATCAAGCTTTCCATACACTGGAACCCGCATGTAAAACTTTTTGCTTTCCAAGTATTAAGAGTATTTGTAGGAATGTTATTGAAGAAGTGTTTTTGTCATTTTAAAGGGAATTAATAACTGTAACCATAGTTTAATATCAATATTATTATTTACAAAACTCTGGAAAGTGTTGTAAATATAATTTATATAGTTTAGGTTGGTGGGTTTAGTAGAATTATATTGCAAATTAATACAGATAATATGCCAGAGTTTATTAGTTTATTCATTTAATTGTAAGTTATTTGTCAATTTACTTTCTTTTAGGAATATAGCAGTATGTAACGTTTTTCATGCAGAACTTACATTTAACTTTAATGTTGCCAGGGATTCCCTTGTCTCAGTGGCCTTAGTGTTAGGCTTCACACTCACCCAAGAAGATCAGAGACATCTATGATTAAGGATGGACCCTTTTGTACACAGACCAGGAACTACTTGACATCCCAGGAATACTGATTAGATACACTCTAGAAAGAAGAGGAATCTTCTTAAAAAATCCTAACTACACTCCCTAGCAACTGACGTGTCATCACATGACCATAAAGGCCTGCAGTGCTTTCCTCCAACATGTGTAAGCTATTGCACATGCACTTATGAACCCTACTGTGGATAGCTTGGTAGGAATTAAACATATCACCCCAGTCCAAAATGTTGAATGCTACCAACCTAGTCCTCCGATGGGTATCAGTACTGAAGAAGACTGGACCACCTCATTCCTCATAAAAAGGGCGAACTGGCATTGATCACTTACTCTCATCCACCCTCACTGGCTCCTGTACCTCCCAGATCACAATTCACTCTCATGTCATCTGTGTCATGGTCAGAACTTTATCCCATGCTGACAATTTTAATTTTGATCAACATGAGGCATATATGGTAATGAAATATTAATGACTAATACATTTGTTGTTGTTGTTGTGTCTTTCGTCTTTTCCCAGTTAGGAGTCGCCACAGCGGAACTCCGGTCCGCTAATGATTGGCAGTTGATTTTTTTGTGCTGAGTTGCCAGCCCTAACGCACAACCTTCAACGAAGGTACGCCCATTCACGCATGTCTCCACGCAGAAGACGCTCTAGCTGAAAGTCGAACCGGTCAGCGTCTTACTGTCAGGTGACAACGCTACCGCAGCACCACCAATGACTAATACATTTGCTATTTAGAGCAATTCCTTCAAGAAACAATAAGATCATTTACCTGTTTTTACAAGCTTAGTCAAACCTTTTATTGGATATGATATTGTGTTTTGTTAGTTGAAGTGCATTTAAAAATACTCCCAACAGAATTTATGAACTAGGCCTATAATTCATATGAGGAGAAATTAGGGCCTTTGGTTTGCATACAGTTAAATAT
>NC_056735.1:299689366-299794366 GCF_019279795.1 Protopterus annectens
AACTACTACTATGACATTCTGGCTGCAAGTCAGTTCTACAATTGTTTATGCTGTGTATTCCCGCCTATGGGGCTTATATATGCCGTTTTTCCCGCACTTATCTGTGATTGGCCATTTTGGAATTGTATCCACTTCAGAAAACCTGCTTTGTCATGCTCCACTTTCTATTCATTCCTATATATTTGCTATTACTGCATTTTTGAGTACAGCTGTCGTAGCTTAGTGGTTCAGTACCTTGACTATGGTGCATGGTATCCTGGGTTCGAACCTGGCCACTGCTTTTTATATTTTATGACTGTCTAGACAGGCTAGGGGGTATGTCTGTGTAAAGGCAGTTTTGTTACAGCTTGCTCAATGTTGCCCGTCAGTTAGCTTGTAGGGTGCGCTGGCTTACGCCTCATTTGGCTGTCAGCACGCATAGTACACTCAGCTCAGCTAGGGGCACACAGTTTCAGCATGTGAAACCACTGCTCACCTACGGGCACTCATTTTGCACCTGTTAAACCACTGCTCACCTACGGGCAGATGCACTCACCTTGTTAAACTGTAGCTCAGCTATAGGCACATCTGGCATTTTTTTATTGTTTTGTTACCTCACATTTCTTCAAAATAAATGGACTAGTTCATTACATTTTACATAAAATGTGATTTTATATGTGTACATGTTTGTCAGGGACTTGTTTCGTGCTTATTTTGCTAAAAATAAAAGTTGGTGTTGTGGGGGCTCGAACCATGAATGCCTGCTCTTCAGCTGACGTCTCTACCGCTACGCTATTGCTTCTTGGCTTACTTTGCATATTTAGTTCTTATATGCTTTCCCACTGACTGCTAACTGTAGCTGCGCTACGGGCACGCCCGCGCAAACGAGCACACTCACTGTTAAACATCTTTACAATTTAAAAAAAAATATATCACAAGTTCATTTATATATTTTCTGTTCATAGTCTGTGGGGGCATGTGTTGTGTTGTGTTTATTCACATTTCCGTGGACTCTGTCGTGGGTGTTTACTTTGGGCACTTTTACTCTTCTGGGGGCGTGTCCGCTTGCAGGGCTCGGCCTACGGACACGCCCCCTACTGTCTTACACGGACCGTGTTAGACTTAGGTGTGATTCAGCATGCTCTCATGAATATGCAGAGCATGCTGACATCACTCCGTTTAACTGCAGCCTCCGTGTAAGAGTTATAACTCTTACACGGAGGCTTCGTGAATCCTGCCCCATATAATTCATTGTGTACATCTTTGATAATCTTACTCAGTTGTTGATTGTTTAAAAGTTGATAGGTATCAGTTTCAGCTAGCAAATTATTCATTTTAATTTCATAAAAATCACTGTCTAAAATCACTACAGCTCCCCATTTATCAGCGGGTCTAACAGTAATACTGTCATTATTTTGTAAAACATTCAATGCCCCTAATTCATTCTTATTCAAATTATAGAATTCCTGTTTAACTATCTTATTGCTTGATTCAAAAGTCTCAATCAAGTCTTTCTCGCAAGCTCTCTCAAAAGCTTCAAGTAATGGATGCATTGGGGGTATAAAAGTGGAAGGTCTCCTAAAACTATTAACAGTTTCATTATCAGAATTACCATACATTAACTTCAAACTAATATTCCTAGTAAAATGTTTAATGTCAACTATTAAATCTTAACATTCACTTTTTTAGAAGGTATAAACGAGAGCCCTTTATTCAAGAGGGACCTCTCTGGTTCACTTAAAGCATATTTAGAAATATTTACTATCAAGTTCAACTCACTGGTTTCAGCATTTTCTTCTGAAAATCTAGCTATTCTTCCGATGACTTGCGTTTCCTCTTTCTCTGCTAAGCAGTCCATGGCTGCTTTTGTACTGTCTGAATAGGTAATGGAAAAAGATGAGATGCTGATGAAGCCATAGAAGTAGAAGGAATCACCTCAGTTGGTTTCTCTTTCCTTCTTACGTCTGGTGTAGATGTAGCAAAGTGTATAATCCTGTCTTTAACTGAGGGTTGTCCTTCATTCACATCAATATGCCCCATTTGTGGAGCGGTGTCTTCATCTGTTATTGCATTATCTTCTACTGAACTGGTATTGACGTTAACCGTCACGGTAGGGGTGACGAATGACTGCACATCAACTGATTGGATGGATGAGGCGGGCTGAATTGATTCGCCATTTCTCATTAGTTCCCTTGGCCAAGAGAACACTTTCCCCTTACGAAAATATACAAAGTCTCTTTCTAATTTCTTTTTCTTACCCTGCCTAAGTTTATTGTCCAGTAATGCAAGGTTAGTACTCAATTCTGTGTCAAAGTCATTCAAGTCTTGCAATGATAAAAGACTTAGCTCTTGTCTCAACTGTGTCACTTCTATGGTTATACTTTCTTCAATAGACGTGTATTGTTTGATTAACAGCTTAATGTAGCCATAACTAGTCTCAAGATTCACTCTCTGCCACTTAGTCAACAAATCTGGGTAGGTAGTGCCAAAGGTAGGCATTTTCAATATGCCTAAACCCCTTGGCACTCCTTTGTGCTAAATGCCAAGAGTGGCAGCTTTTTAACTAAATGTAGAAATTCTTTACAATTTGATCTTGTAGAGTATACTGTACCACAGTACTATGCAACAATGACTGCAGGATGGATGCTAAAGGTCAGACAGCTCTGATCGCTCCAGATAATGCAGACTATATGACCTAACAAATGTTAACCTCTTTACAGATGCTGGAGGTTGTAAAGAAGGTACTACAAAATACATTACTAAAACGCAGCATGTTTAGACTACTAAGATACAATATGTTTAGACTAAGATGCAATCCAGGCTTATTAATGAATTAATTCTTTTTCAGAGCAAAGAATGAATAATTAAAGACAATTTAAATGTCACAGCAGCCTTTGTTCATCAAACCACAAGTCATACAAAAAGCAGACATATTATTTTGTACAACATACAGGTTTTTGTTGTTGTTGTTTTAGGGAGGGGTTTACATGCTTGCATGACACCTACATCTCATTTTGACCTCTCTATATCTTCTCTGCATCAAGAATAGCTATCCCCTCTGACATCACTCGATACTGGTCTGACCTACTTGAATGGCTAATAATGCTGTATTGTTGCAGTAACTCCTCCAGACTCACAGCCAGATTGTGAACAAATGGGGCTCTGCAGCACAACAAATCAGGTCCCCACCAGCCACTCCAATATCCCATTACTTGGCTGTCTCTTCCCAGTTACAATAAACACTGTTAAACCTGTCAGTCTGCACACTATTTTCTTCTTTACTGTTACAATTTTCATAGAGATTTGGATTTCATTTCAAACTTGTATTTAATTTAAAAGTCTTATTTCAAATTTTACAGAAAAAAACTACCAAGAGCCATTTTTTAAACAAAACAAAACAGTCAAATTGAAAACAGACGCGGGAGTTCAAAATGGCCGCTGTTCTGTGAGCAATGCTATCACCTAGGTCTCAATATACCCTGGATTAAAACAAACCCAGAAGGCAACGCAGAATTAATAATACAGAAATAACTGTAGATATTTACTGCTAATATCATCCAGCAAACAAAAGAGGAAGAAAAAGTGACAGATTCAGCTCAGAAACAGCAGGATTAACTAAGATTTCTGAATAACAGCTTAAGCAATGTGCTACTAAGGCCCTGCATCTGACTGCAAGATTGGTAAAACACTATACAACAAGATGTCAAAAGAGGAAAATAATATGGAAACAACAACAACTAAGACCAAATTCTCAGTACTAGCCTCACCTGAGAAAGACACAACTTCAAAAAGACAAAAGACAACTAAACAAACTGACAACTCTAAAAATACAAATAAATCCAAGACAGACCAGCCAGCTAATCTGGAAGACATAAAATCTGCCTTATTACCTATCCAGCAAGCATTAAAGGACTTATCATTACAATTTCAAACCTTTGGTGACTCATTCAGCCAAATAATATCCAGAATGGAAAAATCTGAGTCCAAAATAATAGAAAATGAAATAAAAATAGACTCTATTTCTCCAAAAACTGATGCCCATGACAAAGAAATACAAAACTTACAAGCAAAAGTAACAGACCTGGAAGCAAGATCTCGAAGGAACAATATCATCATCAGAGGAATACCTGAAACTGTACTTCATAACAATCTAATACCAACAATCAAGCAAATAATAAATTCCCTCCTAGAGGAATCTGAAGAAATGCAGCAAATAACAATAGAGAGAGCCCACAGAGCCCTGAGGGAAATGCAAACATCACTGAAACCAAGACCTGTCTATATTAAAATATTAAACTACCAAAATGTAAATAAAATCATACTGGCAGCAAAGAAAAAAGGCACACTCACCTGGAATAATAATAAAATCTCCTTTGCTCAAGACCTCCCAATACAAATAAGACAAGCAAGACAACTACTATCTCCATACTGCAGGTTTCTAATAGAAAAAAAAATCAAATTCCAGATGAAATATCCAAATCAGTTAATCTTTTACATCAAAGAGGTTAAATACATGGTTGCTAACCCCAAAGAGGCAAAAGAGACATCCCTGGCTGTTTTCAAGCAAATTCCACCTTCAGAAGTGAAATAAATCCACAAAAAAAAGATAAAGGTCCCTTGGATGAAAAAACGACCCCATTCACGAGCACTCTAGCTGGGATCCAACTCTGAAATCTTCCCCTTGCTGTCTAGGCCCTTGGGTCATTGATGTGAGCCATGAGGAACACAGGAAAGGGAAGTACAGCCTGGTGGGAACCAAAATTAACTGCTGTTTCCGGCCTTGCGAATATAGGAAGGAAGTTCCCATCTCAGATATTGGCTTGCAAATTCAGTCCCCCTAGGCTTTTGATGGCTTCATTAAGAACAGTCAGACAAAATGGATTTCAGCAAGGTCCAAAGGATTTTACTGCCTGAAAAATGAAAATTGATCTGCACCAGCTAAAAGAAGAAAGCTGCACCATAGATGTCAACCAACCTGCAAGCAAAACCTTGAAGAAATAAGGTACTGTTGAACTGAACCATTCACTAAAACAGTACACCCAGTACTGTGTAGGTGAATGAAACTCCAGCCTTAAATAATAGGCAAGAAATAAACTGTCAGAATTATGCTAGCTCATAGATTAATATTGGGAAAAAAAGGGAAAAAATTGTTAAATGTTTTATGTAAATACTAGAAATGTGTTAAAAGATCCTGGAGAGAAGTAATCTCATGAAATTAGTAAAATAACCTAACAATCCTGGGATAATGGAAATATAGCCTTAATATGTCAACTATAGCAGAAGGACTGTTTGGCTAAGATGTTTTTTTTTTGTTTTTGTTTTTTTTTTGTCTCTCTATACTTCCTACTTCTGTTAAATAGGTGCCAAGTATAGATTGATGTGTAAAAACATCACTATAGGCAAAAAAGAAGGCCGAAACCTGAATAAGTAAAGGGGAGGAAAAAGAAGTCAAATGAGAGAAAAATGTAAAAATGACAAGATTGATTGTTTAACAATATTACTATGGTACACATATTGCTATAATTTACTGAGGAATGTATATTAATATGCTGTTTTAAAAATACTATTAGAAAGAATTAGTCACAAGACAAAAACAATACATGCTGTACCTTAAATGCAATACCATCACTGTATAAATAATATGTTGGAAGAGGCTAGGGATATTTAGTAGCAGTGTTTGTTGAGGGAACTAGTTTGTTCAGCTTTGTCCACATTGTTTATAGTAACACAGGGGGGGGGGGGGTACTATGGAGTAAATCTATATCTAAAAAGAAAACACATTCCAAGATTAGACGTAAAGGTAAACCATATAATGAACCTTCATCCCCCCCCCCCGATTATTCCTGGTCCAGGGATATAGTGGTTAGGCACAGTGTAGGGACGGGGATAAATAGATGCTTTCCTAAACCATCACACAGTAACACATACAAAACTAACTAACAAAACAAAACTAATATACATGGCATATCTAAGGAATACACCTAATAAATAAATGTGGGAAATAGAATCATGGAATGTTAAAGGGCTCCAAAACAAGAAGAAAAGAAAACTATGCTTGCACCTTACATTAAAAAACACAGCCAACCTCATACTAATACAAGAAACGCACTTGACTGCAGATCAATGGGCAGAAATTAGCAGAAAGAAATGGATAAGTCAAATCATAGCTTCAGAGGTGAAAACAAACAGTGCTGGGGCTGCCATAATAATTAAAAACCAATTTAAGGAAAAAATACTTAAAACCAAAGCTGACAAGGAGGGAAGATGGTGCTATGTAACATTTAATAGTCCTACAATACCAAAACCTATAATGGTACTTAATGTTTATGCACCCTGTAATAACCAACAACACTTTTTTATGTCATTATACCCAACCTTAAACCAATTTAAAGATCACTACCTAGTGATTGGAGGTGACTGGAATACATATCAAAACCCAGAAAAGGATAAATCTAATCTGACCAAATCACATAATAAACAAGCCACATTAGCCCTTAATGAACTCAAACAAGATTTCAAACTACATGACCCTTTTAAACATGGGAACAGTACAGATAAAACAGGGAAATTCACATTCTATTCGCAATGCCACAAAATGTGGTCAAGGATAGACTTCTTCTTAATCTCTGACATATTCATTAACATGGACCCAACAATAACTATACATACCAGGTTCTTTTCAGATCACTCCAAAATCACATTGAACATTAACTGGGACAAAAAGATATATTTAGAGAATGGGGGTCATAATTGGTCATTAAACCCTAATTTACTTTCCAAAATGGATGTAATAAAAGAAACAGAAGCAATACTAAAAATAGCTCTTACAAATATCACTAACTCCCAAGTACCAACTGACATAGAATGGGCTGCAACCAAAGCACAAATCAGAGGATTGTTTATCAAAAAAGCAGCATACTATAAAAAATACAACTGAAAGAGGAGCATATACTGAAAGGGAAAATAGAGCATCTTGAAAAAAAACTAATAAATAACCCTAAGAACCAAACAGAAGCAGAACTTTTAAAACTGCAAAGGGATCTATATATGTTAGAAACCAGGAACCTATCTTTCTATGAAGCCAGAATGTTAGCCACTTACGCAGAAGAAGCTCAAATACCATCTAGAGCTCTGGCCAGAATTATCTGCCAACACAAAAATGCCTCCAATATATCAGAAATAAACTACAGAGACAAAAACTACACAAAAATGAAGACATTATTAAAACATTTGAACAAATATACTCTCAAATATATGGAGCACAAATACTACAAACCTCAAAGGAAGATAGAACTCTTTTTCTTCAAAAACTGAAATTCCCTAAACTCAATTTAGACCAACAAAAAAAACTAACTGAGCCGATATCCATCAGTGAAATTATTACAACAATCAAACACTTAAAAGTGCATAAGGCTCCGGGTCCGGATGGACTCACATCAGAATTTTACAAAGCATTTTCCCCCTTGATAGCCAAACTACTATACTATACTATACTATACACTGAATTACATAATAAACTATAAAATAAATGATATCCACTTTAATGCCTCTAAAACTATATTTATATTAAAAGAACACACAGACCCCAAAAACCCCGACAGCTACAGACCCATCTCCCTCTTAAATATAGATACTAAAATATTTACCTCTATACTTGCAAACAGAATGAAAAATCTGATAGAAAAAATCCTCTCCCCAGAACAATCCGGTTTTACACCACATAGACAGACTGGTGACAATACATTAACATTAGATGCACTAATATCCTACGCTAACCGATACAATATCAACATCTACACAATGGTAGTGGATGCCCACAAGGCATTTGATAGGGTTAATCTAGAATTCTTACTCCAAACACTACCCTACTTTAATATACCCAATAACTTCATTCAGATCATCCAAACTCTCTATAGCAACCCATACACATCTCTGTATATAAATAAAACTTGGTCAAATAGGATCCTAATAAAAAATTGAACAAGACAAGGATGCCCACTATCACCCTTCCTGTTTAATCTATACCTAGAACCACTCTTTCTATACATTAAACAAAATACATATCACAATCCTCCATCAATACACAACTTCAGAATATACCTCACTGCATTTGCAGATGATCTGAACATATACAGCACTACACCAAATTCAAATATAAACAAAATAATAGCTGCAATTGAACATTTCTCGACTATGTCTAACTACAAACTAAACCTTAATAAAACTAATATTTTCCTCCTAAAAACACCCAAACTCATCTCACTAATACCATTGTTAAACACAATAAAAATTAAAGAAGAAACTAAACACCTGGGAATCTCCTTTTCCAGAGCAACAAAGACTTCTACCAACACAATGTAAACCTTAAATGGCAAAATATAATGCAAGACTGCAAAAGATGGAACAACCTAAAACTACCATTCTTGGCCAAAATATCAATAATCAAAATGAACATTTTACCTAGATTAATGTATATATTCATGACATCACAGACAACAATACATAATAAATTCTTCAAACAAATTCATACCTTCCTAGCAAAATTTATATTGGAACCCAAAAAAAACAGAATCTCCTATCCAAAATTAACACTCCCCAAAAGGAAAGGAGGACTAAATCTACCAGATTTTAAAATGTACTACTCGATCATTAACACTAACAGAATATTGAGAATAGCTGAACATAACCCGTCAATGGAAAATTGGTCTCCTCTCTGGGTGACAATATATTATAGATATATTAAAGCTCTAGGTTTCAATCCCAAAGCACTTCCATTCCTGAAGCAGAAAGAAATACAAACTTATAACATTATAGAGCCCTTAAAACATTCTATCAACCTAGTGCAAAAACTCTTTCAATTCTTGAACCTTAGACATGCCATGACAATACTGCAACCCCTTCATAAAAACCCAAATTTAAAAATAAACAATAAGATGCTGGACTTAGTCCTTTTTCCCAGACTAAAAGATAAAACAATCCAAGATATCTATCCCTACCTTAACTGTTCAATACAAGAAATGAGGACCAACTTAAACCTCCCTAAATCACACATAATAATCCTAAGACAAATCAAAGGACTGTGTTCCAGTTATCTCCAAAATATTACTATGACCAGTAGTGACATAGAAACTTGTAGCAGGCTTTGGAAAACTATTATCACAACAAAGAAAACTATTACCAATTCATATAAAATGATAAATGAAATCAAATACCAGAAGGACCTCCTCTTCTCTAACTACTGGAGAAAAATTAAACCATCCATAGATGATCAGCAAATAAGCCAGGCAATCAATCTAACACTGAAGATTCTACCCCTCAAAAAGTTAGCATACACTCAGCTCATGATCAATAATAATGCTTATTTTACACCTGCAATCCTACAGAAATTTAACACATCAAAATCACCTTTCTGCCTACACTGTAAGGACCAGATAGCTGACTTAATCCATGTATTTTGGAGCTGTAAATGTGTCTATAAACTCTGGAACTCTCTCAAGGTACAATTACAAAAAACGGGTTATCAAACATCAACATTAACTTGGGAATTCACTCTGTTACACATTCTCCCACCCAACATCCCAAGAAAACAAGCAAATACACTTTTAACAATTTTCCTACTAATGAAACTGTATATAGCTTTTAAATGGCTAGATACGATAAATATCTCTTAGGAGGGTTTTAAACAAGTAGCTATACAACACCTTTTAGCTCATAAAATAGTAATAGATAAAAGAAACAAAAACATGAAATCCAGAGAAATTTGGGAACAAACCTTTAACATCATATTAGCATAATTCATCACACAGCAACTTAGAAATACACTATAATGGAACCAAAGAACACATACAAGTTCAGATATTAAATAATAACTTGGATATTACGAATGTATATACTGTCTATATAACTGTGGAATTAACAATGAAAGCATCTATATACATAGTGTAAATAGATATGTTGTATGACCTATATCCTGTGGTATTTGACATCAATGTATAACATATGTATATGTGTGTATGTGTATGTATGTATATATGTGTGTATGTATGTATGTATATATGTGTGTATGTATGTATGTATATATATATATATATATATATATATATATATGTATGTATGTGTATATAGATATATATATATATATATATATATATATATATATATATATATATGCACACGGTCATGTTGTAAGATGGTTTTTATTTGTGACATTTATTAATGTAAAAATTAAAATAAAAATTATTGAAAAAAAAAAAAAGAAAACAGACTCAGAATGAGAAACTTCTCTTACCTTGGAACTCATTTTAAGTGAAAATGCATTTGGCAACCTCCCGCAAAAATACTAAAAGAGATGTGCTGGGATTACCTTTTCATTACAATGTGAAGGCTACAGGAATTCAAGAGGTGAATGTATAACACATTTATTAACAGCCTAGGTGTGCCGGCAAAAAAACAAGCTAAATTAAAAATGCATTTCTAGCTTAAATATTAACATTACACTTCTAGACTTCATGCAGTCCAATTTATTCACAGCTAAATATTAATCAGTGACAGCATTCAACAGAATAATGAAACCAAGGATCACGTGCATAGAACATGGCTCATATAAATGAGATGATGCTCCTGTTTGCTGCAGTCAATGTCCTTCCCATACACCATTGCTTCTGTGATTCATAGCTAGTTACTTTACTTGCAACTCAGGTGACCAGGGTTTGATTGTGTGTGACAGCGCATCTTAAATGGGCATTATGCACACCACCCCACTTCCTTTGTGCTAAAAATCTACACTGCTGATTTACTCTTCAAATGGACTGATTCTCCCATTATTACACATGTAGTCTACTGATTGAAAACACACACACATACACACACATCACTTCCTTTGTGTTAAGCCAATGAAAGAGACAATAGGTTGAGCAAGAGTCGTTTTAAAGAACCCAGCAAGAAAAAAAAAAAATGGCAGCTGAAGAGGTTTTTTTTTTTTTTAAACTTTTTTAAATTTTATTTAAATTTTATTTTAAAAATACAATATGGCAGGGCACCCCCCCCCCCCCCAGCCATCATGAGGCCCTAGGCAGTTGCCTGCAGTTCCCAGTGCTGGTTTCGGCTCTGTTCTTAGCTTGCAAAGGACTTTATTCACAAAATTTATATATATATATACACATATACACACGTGAAATCCTTGCAATGGAAACGGACTCTCTCACAGGAGCTAAACAAGTTATTAGAACATGATATCATTAAAAGGGTTGATACATGGGAATGGGTGTCACATATTGTGGTGACAAAGACAAAAAAGGAAGCACTCATGTCTATGTAGATGGGTCTGAACCTAACACGACTGCAATCACTGACAGTTATTTTTTTACCCCAAATAGAGGAAGTTTTTACTGAACCACAGAGAGTGAACATTTTCTCTACCATGGAACTAAAATTATGCCACCAGGTGTCACTTGAAGAAGAAAGTTGAAGCTTCAGTACATTCATTACAGAGGCTGTTTATTTTATTTCAAGCATGTGCCATATGGTCCTTCTTCAGCACCTAGTTTTTTTCACAGGATGATGTCTTCCATTTTGAGAAATGTAAACAGTAAATATGTAAAAATGGAAATATTTTCTCAATCTAAATAGTGCACTTTAATCTTATCAATAAACCCATAACTCTCATTGTCTTAGCACAAGCAATCTGTACAAAGCCAAAAATAATGGGGATAAAAAAGCCCAAAAGAGTAATAAATTTCAAAACTGCTCTTATACGCTTAGAAAGTTGTTAGAATAACATGTTTTGCTTTCACATATATTTTTCTGAAGGATATGAAGTCTGAAACTCAAATGTCTGTCATTATTTACTGATCACAATACTCAATGATTTGTCAGAAAAAACACACATTTTATGAGGAGCAGACCAACAAGATGAGCAAAAATCTTTACATTCTGTGAAAATCTAGATAGTTGAGAGGTATGATAACCCTCAGCTTTAAACGAACTCTGGAAAAAGAAAAAGTCCACCCTCAGCTTTGCTTATATTGCTATGTGTACCACATTTTCATAATTGTATAACCAATTTTCTCCTCATGATGTCTACTAATATTACTACCAACTAATTTTCCTTTGTAAATTACTTGTACTGTGCCTGTGCAGAAATGGGACTTTAACCCATTTGGACTATCCGGGTAAAGGTAAAAGTAAAATAAATAAAATAATAAAACATTATTTGGTGTACAGTGTTACCTGGATGCTATCACTGTCTATGAAGCCTCACTATAACTATACAACAGAAATCTTAAAACTGCTTTGCATCATATCCACTTAGATTGAAACTGAATTTTTTGTGTCACTTTAGATAAGAATGACATTCTTTCTGGGAAATATAATATCTTAAGAAGGCCTTATACCTGAACCAACACATGTAGCATCTATTAGACAGGCACCAACCCAAAATGATTTACAAACATTGCATTTGTATTAGACCTTACATCCTGGTATATTAAGTTTATTCCTAACTATAGTTGAGTGTAGATAGACACAGACAAACCACAACTTTGAAGAATGTCATGGCTTATCAGGTCTGCCACTAAACTATAAAGTGTTGACATGGTAAAAGACTGGTTGTAAGTAATCCATGGGTAACAAGGTCTGATTATTCATTAACTATGATAATTACTATTTATGCTTCAAACTAGGGATTTGGTGTCATTTCTACATAGTGTCATGCAGGTAGAAAAGAGAAAACCATTGCATTTGCATCCAGAACACTTACTGAAGCAGAAAAGACATATTCAGCTGTCACAGTGGAAGCCCTTTAATATGACTGAGCTATGAAAAAGTGGACAATGCATGCGTGGGGCGTGACTTCATATTATACACAAATCATAGTCCGTTAACCGTACTCTTTCCACCTGAAGCATTAAGAACAGTAAGAATATATACTGTCCGATGGTCAGTTACAGGGCTGCATTTCATTTGCATAATTCAAACCAGGCTCAGAAAATATTGCAACTGATGTCTTATCCCACCTAACCTTTTGTCTATACAAAACATAGATATTGTTGCTCTAGGCAAGCACTGTTAGAGGTGAATAATTCAAAATGTCTGCTTTATGCATTCAGCTCGATCACAACTGTAGGAATTCTTATAAATAACAGGCAAACGTGAGAAATGAGTCTGAGTTCAAGCCTACTTCAAAATTTCACATGAACTATACCTGATTCATGGCTATATAGTTTGCAGGTCACACCAGTTGCTTGTACCAGATGTTTTTCAAAAATAATTTATACCACTTGCATATGAGTCATCAAATGCAGTCAAAACAGGCCTATAATGGTTGCCTGGAGTGAAGAAGCTATTGGCAACTGCCCTTCACTCTTGTGTAAAATGAGAGTGGCATGGTTAAAGCAGCTAGTATGCATATTCCTCCTCTTTAGCCAGTTCCCTTCCTAGACTCAGCATGGCAAAAGCTGACCATTGACATAGAGGTACCATTTTACTGATGCACCTTTGGACAGTCTTTTTGTCATTAATTTGATAAACTGCAATAGTAATTGGTCAGAAATTGTACTCACTTCATAAATTGCATGTAGTGCAGAGAAGAGTTTTCTTTCTACAGTTTTTAATGAAGTAATCTTAAACATCTTATCTTGGACAGTGGTCCACAATTTGTGTTACCACAAGTCCAGTTTGGAGAAAATTGAATATTTGGCACTGAAAATCAGAATTGTGATTACATTTAGGCCAGTGAAGGAATTACATGATTTAGAAATGTTTAAAAGAAGCAATACACATGGTTAACCTGGAAGGGAAGCCAGGAAAACCCTCACAGCAGCATTTTTGTGAAATTATAGAGTAACTAACAAGGCCATAATACAAACATCTCCTGCTGAACTACTGCATGGTAGACAATGTGTTTTAAGATACATTTTGCAGATCTGAAACTAGTACATAAAAGGATGGCACCACTACACAACATTACACACATCAGTAAATGGAAACAGGATAAATATAAAACATACACAGATTGAAAAAAGGAGCCAAAGAGCTAAATCTCAGTCCTGGATCACTGGTTGGAGTAAAGAAAGGAAGAATGCAGAAGAAAGGAGAATACAAGTTAACCAATACATTTAAAGTTATCAAGAAGAAAGGACACTATTCATATGAAATGTTAGACGGAAGTGGATGGAAAGGAAATCACCCTGCACCTGCCTGTCAAGAAGAATGGGAACTAGGCACTAATGAAAGACAGTTACACAGTTACAAGCTTCTGATATCCATGCAGATTCTGATCAAAATGAGCCTATTGGTTGAGGTGAATGGGCCTGAAGTCAGCCTGTGTGTATGAAGGAGTAGGATTATATGATGATATGAAAATACAATTCAGTGCATACCTATTTCAATGTACTGAATACTTAACAAATAAAAATTCATCTTAAGGTACAATTTTGGATGTCTAAGGTACTTATCAGTTGTATGTTAGAATCAAGAGATGTCCTCCTCAAATCTTTCTTTACTAATCAAAGAATTATGTGGTCTTAATAAAGTATTGATCTTTTTTATAATATAAGTACATGCTTGCTTGAAAGACACACATGTGGTCTGTAACAGCCATGCAGGAAGAATAAAGCATTACACAGACAAAGGCTGACATTCATGTATAAGTGCTACATGCCTGGAAAGTGCTAATGTTCAAGGAACTTGTGCAAAGCATTGGAGAGAAAATTACAGATGCAGTAGGCAGTGGATATTGCCTGCATGCTGAGCAAAGGGCCACATAATAAAGCAGAGGGGCAGCAATAAGAAGAGCAGTGTGTTGTAGTATTAGATGCAGGAGTAATACTACGACATCCTGCATGGGCAATGTGAATGATGTCATGTGTATGACATGCTAGCCCAAGGCACTGCATATCATCATGAGCTATGCAACACTCAGTAGCTTCTGCCAGTGGTATACAGCTACAAGAAGGCAGCGCAGCTCAACACAATGGTCAACAGATAAACGTGGGTGTAGACATGGGGAGATAATGGGCAGATATGAAAGTAAGAAAGGGGAGAGCAGCAAGCATAGGCAAACACACACGATTTACCACCAAGCATGAATGGAAGGAGAAGGAAGTGTATTATTGTGGGATAAATCCCCTTTTTTCACTTTCAAATAAAAGTGGATGATGGGGAAGGTATCACAGAATGGTCCTTGGTTGGCTACATGGAGAATGTCAGGTAGTAGGAGCAGACATAAAACATGGAACAGAGGCGCAGACAGACAGGAGAAAATGCATCCAAAAGGTGGAAGAAACTGTGGATGAACACATACATAGAGATTTTCCAGGCACTTGGAGGAGCAACTGGTCAATAGCCAATTCCAAAGACATGCATCTGGAGCATTTCTCCCCGGGCCTCCGCTGAAAACAGGCTCTGTGGAACCTAGTCGGACATTCCCGGTCAACAAATGTTAAATAAATAAATAAAAATAAATAAATAAATGGTGAACAATTGGTGATGGGGAGGGTCAGACAATAAAGAAGAAATGATGAATCACTACAGCAGAAGAAACACACCAGGAAGGGATAGCTGGGCTTCTAGCATAGTTACCTTTCAGGCTAGGAAAGAAAGAAAGAAACAAATATAGAAATCAATCACCTGAGTCAATGAGGCTATTGACCAGTTGCTCCTCCAAGTGCCTGGAAAAGGGCATGCCCATTAAAAAACTCTGCCAGTAATGTCAGAAGACATTCCATGGTGCAAATCCAGGTATCCAGCCACTGGTGTACCACAGCAAACACAAACCTTCACACCTCAGTTTAGGATAGCATTGGAGACTCTCCTGGTCCACCTTTAGGAGATGAGTCATCACCAACCCCCTCCTGAAAGGTAGATAAGGAGGGCACATGAATCCCCAGAAAACATCCAGCTCAGTGAGCATTGCCCCTCTGTCCTGGAATGGAGGCATGGTAGTGACTGGTGACCTGGCACCAAATACAGTCACTGCCAGAGATTGAGGTGAACAAGGGTGCTCCTTCTCCTTTTCAACAACTCAGTCTGCAAAACAATGACACAATGGGAAGAAACTATCACACACATGAACACACACAATACAAACAATATTGAAGCTGTTCATTGGACTGATTCAAATCACATATATGTCCCACTGCCTGTAGAAGTGCTCCTGCTTTTTTGCAGCACACAGTTATGTTAAGATAATGCTGCTCCACAGTTACAAAAGAAAGCATTTTCTGTTAAGCTTACTTTTACAACAGTGTATTTATGACAGAACAATGGAAGTAAGCAAACAAACCTGGTTACAGTATATCTCTGACTCATTTTTATTAACCCCTGCCGCCCACTGACAGAACTAGTGGTGGTAACACCAATACAGATCATCATAGTGATGATGATTCCCAAGAATAGGGTATGCCAGTGACATCATTCAACATCTTTGCCAGTTCAAACCTGGTGTCAACCTTATTCTGAGAGGTGGACCAGTTGGCACTCTTTAAAATCCATGTCCAGGAAGAAAATGGAAATTCTGGTCTTCTAAGCACACCAGACAGGAACCCTTATTTTAGCACTCCCAGAAGCAGCCATACGGAGTCAAAAGGTCCACTAAATGAGCTGTATGATAGCTCCATGTACTTGGGTACATGTTTATGAATTATAGATCCTGCAATATCACACTGCACTGTGGCCATGAATATGCAAATCACATATCACATGATAAATGTTGCATATATGACCTGTTCTGATAGGCATAGATAGAACATTGATAATATCCGTCTTCATTTTCATAACTTATCCATAACCTAACGGCAGTCAGATTGATATAAAGTGCCACTGCCATCTTGTCAACATTGCTTGCAACCATATGACAAAAATACAAAGGAATTTAAGAAAATATCTATGGCTAATAAACATTACATAGTTAAGGAAGGAGTCTGGCCTAGTAAAGTATATTATCCACAACTTGAAATCCTGTGGTAGTGGTTAAGGAGAGTGTCTCACATATCCTATTTTATTTGTTATTGGGACCCCATCACACATGCAAGACACATTAATGTCTAATTGTGTTGGGGGATCAAGCCATGCAAATAGGCTACTGTGAGGAGGACATGCCATATTTGGTGTGGATTGCAGTCCATCTCTTTGAATATCTATCCAGTTTTCATCTATAATTAGTCTGAATTCATCCAAAATTGTTTCAATTCTTTTCAAACATGATCCCGGGGGGAATATATACTCTGTTTCACTGAATCTCATTTCACTGAATTTCATTTCACCCCAACCACATTGCTGAAAACTCAAATTACTGAAAACTCATTGCACTGAATCTCGTTTCACTGAACTGCCGTTAGTATACATGGCACTGAGTAGAGTACTGCATGGCAAGTAAAAGGTATATGCCCTATTTCCCACTGTAGTGCAATCCTAGAGCTACTATATATAGTTAGGTGGGGTGTGGGGGGCACAACATTTTAAACAATAGACATGCATAGTTACAGCAACAATGACTAACTCTCTCCAAAAGACAATATGTATTCAAAAATAACTGGGGGGACTGTGCCCCCCACACCCCCCTTACTATATATACTAACTCCAGGATCATACTACAGTGTGGGAAAATGGCATATACCTTTTACTTGCCTTGCAGTACTCTACACAGTGCCATATCTAACTGCAGTTCATTGAAATAAGATTCAGTGAAATGAGTTTTCAGTAATCTGAGTTTTCAGCGATGTGGTTGGAGTGAAATGAAATTCAGTGAAATGAGATTCAATGAAATGAGATTCAATGAAACAAAGTAGACCCATATTTATATATATATATATATATATATATACATATATATATATATATATATATATATATATACACACACACACACACATATATATATATATATATATATATATATACACACATACACACACACACACACACACACATATATACATATAACAACCAAGAATATTTCTATCTTTCCAGCTAATCATTTTAATCACATTGGAACCTTTCACCAATTCTTGGATTGCACAGAATGGATAAATCATGTTAATCCATTTTAATATATATGTTTGTATATAAAGCTTTTGAAAGATTTGAGTAAATTATTTATGCATCTTGAATCTGTAGGAGTATATATTTTATATGTAAAGTAATTACTGATCATTACCCCCATTTTATTGTTCCTGATTATTTTAACAACTTCCAGTACATTTTTTTCCAGCTCTGAATTTTGCTGAATTGTATGAATTATGTAACCAGTAGATAACTGTTTTAAATATAGATGCTTGAATATATGTTTCACTATCAGGGAAATTTAACTCTCTTATTCCAGTATTTAAGGTAATGCATCCAGTTAATTTTTTAATGGTCCATAATAATGTTAGCGATCTTTTTAATAAGACAAATGTGTTCTCTATCTGGAAGTAAAACAAATGTCAGTATTATGTATAACATTTTGAGAAGCATAACCATTTTTATAAGATATAAGGCTGGATTCATGAATGCCTGCACTAAGTGCACATGATTTGAATTCAAGAACCTCCTTACCACAACTTTTTGCTGTCTATTTACTCAGAAAGATTAGATTAAGTGTAGATGAAGGTGCAGATTCAATAAAGCCTACACAGTCTGCTAAAACTGTGTTTGTGTCATGGCATGATGCGCACATGGGAAGGCACATTTTTGTATTAATTAAGTGGCTCTACACAGTATGTAGAGCTTTGCAAACATCATGGTATGCTAATTACAACATAAGCAGCTGAACTGTATGCTAATCAACTAATTCAAGATGGAGGAGCTATGCAAAAGCTATAAACCAAATGTGTAGACTCAGTGTAGGTTTTCCCAGTGAATTCCAAAACCTATTGGAATGCAGCCACATAAGGCAGTCTACACAGAAACACTGTTAAGGGCTTCAGTTGCTATTATACATATGTATGTGCAACAGGCACAAGTCTGTGCTGCTGCTGCTGCTGCTGCAAATAGACCCTGGGCAAGAAGGAAAAGGGTATTTAGACCTCTGTTAACTTACCACAGTCTGCATGATGTGGAAACTGCAGAGTGCTACATGGTGGATAGATACACACTACAGGCAAACCAAGGGGAACCAATACCTGTGGAAACAAAGGTATGTGTAGCACTCAAGAGTTTTAACTACAGAAACCTTTCAGAGACCAACAGGGCATATGCTGGAGATAACACAGGCATCACCATCCAGGATCCTAAATCAATTCCTGAATATTGTGCTACAATGTGCCACTGATGACATATAATTTTCCCCATACATACATGAAAATATCAGGATGACTACACAATTGCAAAAGCAAAACTCTTGAAACCCAACTTGTGTCATGTGGAAACACACAGATAGTATTTGGCTCCCCCACCCCCCCAAAACAAAAGGAAAATGACATTTTGTAGAATCCAAGGAATATCACATAAGTCATCTGTTAGAAATAGTTCCCACAAAATTTTACAAAATGTGTAGACATGTACAATTCAAAAGGAAATTGTATGTGATTGCTAGGTACCGCTCACTGTGCCCAGCACCCCCCTGCTGGTATCTGTGGGCCATCTTAGAAGCATTACACCCCTGTGTCATTCACAATATAGTGCTTTACATTGCCATGGAAAAAGATAGAAAAGACTGTAAGGTAATCAGTTTTAACAATAACACTTGTAATGAAGTTAATAAGGCTGTGTATCTGTGAAATTCAATGCATGGCAAAAATGCCTATGCCAAGAGTAAAGTATAAGAAGGGCATACATATAGTTTAATCCTCTAATGCATATAAATAACTGTTTTCTTCATCTCGTCATAACATGTGAATAAATCTAGCATGTACTTGAAAAGTGCAAGTATACTTTAGCAACATCAGAAGGGTTCTGTGTAGATAAATATAAAGGAATGTCAATCCTCTGTGTTCCATAAATACTTAAGTCTTTTCACCTTCAAGTTCACTTGCTACATGGTTACCTTGTTATAGTTATGGTGTAGACTCATGCCTCTGAGCAGAGTAAAGATACAAATGAGGCATGAACCCATTAGAACTGTTGAATCCCAAACTTTTGACTTTTCTGTAGGAGATGTAAACATAGTATAGGCAGCACCTCAGTGTTTGTTGCTAATGGATTGCAACTGTGAATAGTTAGTGGGAGGGAGAAGGAATATGCAACAATTTAGACTCCCTTACCTGCAGTGGGTATGTCAGCCAGGATACACTTACAAAGTGTAGAAGTAGTTGTATCCAGGTTTTAAATGGAAGTGAGCAACGCACATCTCAGTTTCTATTCACTAATATCCAAACTCCCCTGCTGTATATTATTGTCATTTAATATTCTCATACATTTTAAGAACAATGATACAAAATGCCTTACAGGCTGCATGTCTCAGATTACTGCTCAGATAAGAGAAGAATGAACACCATACAAAGATAAGACAGAGCTGCATTTCTGAAAACAGTAGTCATAAATGGTCATGTGATCACTCATTGCACTATATGTGAAATTAACACATGTACAAACAGCTCAGAATTGTAGAAGTGCCATATGACTTGTTAATACTTTGGATGATTTGGGACTTGCTTGTATATACGATGAATTTGATTCCTGCTGCAAAGCTGTTTCTATGGCAAAGACGGATAGACACCCTTGCTGTGTTTTATAGGTTCATTAATACCAGTAATTGTACAGTGCATGCTTAGGGCAAACACTAGAAATGGATAAATACAATAAATGTCATGCAATGTACTTCTATGATAATAAACACATAAACTACACCTGTGAATCACTTTTGTGTGTAGCACATTTGTTAGACACAATTATCCACACAGTATATACTATCTGTGGATCATGGTTTAAGTCCCACATTTGTCTTTTAAGGATGAAACCTAAGAAACACTGTTCAAAAGATAAATCAAGTTTAGTTTTGCCTCTCACATTTGTGCATCACTTACCACTGCACAGACCTAGACTAATGGCCCACACATAAAGTAAACAGAACACTTGCAGACAGGATTAGACATTCTTGATTTCAAAAAGGATAAATTGTTATATCTTTTGCTTTTCATCACGCAAACCCACTAAGCAGCATTGAGTGGTGGTTAGCAACCTTCCCCAACACTTGCACGTCCAGAACACCTGCATACAACAAGCAGAGTATAGACAATTTCAAAATGGATTATTCTATCAAGTATGTTGGGCACTGTGCAAACATAGTAAGTGTCATTGTGCAGTGGTTAAAACACAGAAGTTAATAATGAATATGAAAATCTCCAAAAATGTTTTAACTATTCCTGTGACAGCAGGTGTAAATATAGGGCTGCAATACAGATGATCCTGGGTTCTAATACAGCAACTTCCAAATATTTTTACTGTTGTTCCATTTTACTTTATATAAAAATTCACATGAAATAAATTATTACACACTCCCAATTCTATTAAGAGTTGTGCACTCAAATTTAATTAACACATAAAAATGAATCATAATTATAAATAACAATAAGTATGTATAGCAGTGTAGTTATAAACTGTTTGTGTGACTGAGGGTATACTGACATCATGTTTCTGTAATTATAATGGTGTTCTCTGGCCTTGGATGGCCTTCTCAATAAAACTCGCACATACATGGTTAACCGCTCAGTCAGACATGTGAATTTACATGTCATTCATGAGTGTGTCTGAGAAGCCTTTCTTCTGTGGCAAGAGTGAAAAATCACTGCTGTGGAAGAAAATGCTTTTTCTCTTATGCAAAGGTTTAAATCCCACATTGTAAAAATTAATTTTATCTGTGTGTAAAGCCACACAAAAATTGTGTCAGGTCATAACATCTATGTCCCCAATATATGTCTGCAAAGTTAAACCACCTAACAGTTACATCAGGAAACAACCCTTAAACTAATGCCAAGTGTCTGGTTAACCTTCCAGTTTCAAAAACTGCTTTCCTCTCTGTTTGGCACTATTGCTCTCTGCTTAACATCACTCAAACACAGTTGGCATCATTGTTCGGGTTTGTACACTACCAGTAAACATGATAACATTCATTGGCAGGAAATTACTTTGAACTATTGAGGTTTTCCCTGGTCAGATACCACAAGTAAAATAGTAAAATCCTTTAAAATATTTACATAATTTAATTTCAACAAAAATGCCCTGCTGTTAACTTAATTTGTATAAATAGACCAAGCATATGCACACTATATGCACATTGCAGGTATTACTTTAAGTAATCCTTGCTTACAGTTTGAAGTTCTTAAGACGTATACTTAAATGTAAAAGGAGAGATAAAATACTTTATTGTTGTGATAATGCATTGCATGTCACATATGATGGCCCTAATATTTCTTTTTTCTCTTACCCCAACCCTTATCTTTATTTTTCTATTTTTCTGTGTTCCATCAAAACGTTTCCATGTTATCCATCTCTGACAAATCACAAAATGCTTTAGAGCACAGGGAGGTAGGCCAACCATAGTGGCTCAGCCTGCCCCTACTCCACTGGCTCCTATACCAATGCCCAACACATGTGGGACCCAACCTGACAGTACTGCCTCTGCTGCCCCTGCACTACCTGTGCCTTCCACATCTGGTAGCACTACCCCTACAGCTGGTGCTGTGATAGTCTCTGGAAGTACTGGTGGAGTTGGGGATTTTATCTCCCACCAGGAATTGCCAGGCTTCATGTGTAGGGTCGTGCACAGCAACATTGGTGCATGCCTGCACCCAGTGGAGAGGATACTCACTTTTATGGACCAGATGAGAAGATGTAAAGCACTCCACTAGCCAGTGAAATAAGGGGACAGTGATGACAGTCCTGCAGGTGAGGACTGGATTCTCACTATCCCCATGTTTGATGGGCATGGCCATCTGTTGTCCCCTCTCTTACCACAGTCATGGTGTCCCCCAACCTGTCTTGTCCCGCACCACTGCCGTGTCTTGCCTTGTTTGTCCTGTTTGTTTGCATCTGCTTCCTCATGTACCCTACTTACCTGACCCAGAAATACCTATGTCCCTTACCCAACATTCATCTCTTACTGAAGTAAAAAAAAATGGACACCTGCTCCACAAAATAATATTGTTCCATACATAGCTCTCCACTTTGCACATGTATCTTCCTGACACACTTGATTCAGTCCATTTGGCTATACAACATGATTTCATTGTTGCCACCCTTCTTTGTTGAGGGGACATTCCAAATTCAGCTAATATTCTGTACATATTTTTATCTTACACTGTTGAAGAAGTGGATAGCTATAGTTCTTTCCTCCCTCCCTCCTGCACACTCCTATATTGCTTTCCCTTTGTTCTTCACCCTGCTTTCCCTCCATTTCACCACTTTCTTATCTACCCCATTTTAACACCTTTAATCTGGTTAAAAATAGAATCACACACCACACACATAAGTGTTAAAAAAAATGAAGTCTCACTTTTTGTCCTCTGTGTTTTCACAGAGTTTACCACTGTTTACTACTGTTAAGTGACAGTGAATGGCTCTTCATTGGTGCTGTTACCTCTGTGCAATGCTGCTTAAACACACTGCGCTAAGTTAACATACAGTGAATGTAGAATAAAGAATTATGTCATTGTACTATAAATACATATGTAAAACTATTAGATACACCTGAATTCGAACCCTGTATCATCTGGGCTCAAAAATAAATATTTCAATGTATTTACACCTGCTGCAACAGAGTCACTTAGACAGCAGGTGTGTTTCTTACACTCAGTACTATCTAAAATTTTATAGTGAAACAGGCTTGTGTTTGCTCATCACTTAACTATGTGCAAATGGGGAAAGCAGTATAAATGTGCATCCTACATGTGCAAACACATTGCCATCAATCGCACAAACCAGCTGCTTAGCAGTGTGCTGTGGTAAGTGCACATTAGCATGTATTGCTTATGTTTACTGTCCATTTAGTCTTCATCTCATGAAAATGCATATAAAAACACAAACAAAATACAGGCAGCTTTTAAGGGAAGAACACATATTTCCACTGTAGCCATCTGTTACCTGGATCCATGCACTTGAAACTTGGTCTGACAAATATATCAATTACACTACAGAAATAAATAAAAATGCTTTCTGATATACCATGTACATCTTAATACTGACAATACACATTCAGATTTTCTAATACTTGTAATAATGTGGACAGCTGTTGCATATAGTTTGCAAAGCTGTCTTTTTAAGGTATACCTGCACAATTGAAACACAACCTCACACATTGGAAACACAGCAAATGATACATTTTCCACACCCATCAATCTGGTAACATTCTGATCATTAATATTATGACAGTTGCACATGGCTAGCTATTCATTTCAGACAGACCTCCCAAATTCTTCTCTCAAACATCCAGTAATGATATCATCCACTATAAATTGTCCTGCAGCCTTATAAAACTCAGAGTTGTGCTATGTCACTTGCATTAAAAACTGAGGTCTCTAGTTTGTGTATTTAGATAGGTAGAGGTTCTGTTCTCACTACAGTCAAGTGGTGTGTGCTTGTTCACTTGGTTGACATTAGACAGAGCATTTTACCCAGCATGTGAGATACTGCTATTACCATCTTCCTCTCAGCAGACACTGCTGATGTTATCAGCTATAAAGTATTCTCTGACACTATAAGAGCCAGAATTGTGTTGTGGCACTTGTGTTAAGTACTGTGCTCTGTAAATAGGTAGTTTTAGAATGATATGGGAGTCCGCAGCTATGTCCAACATTCCTGCAAACATCTTGTAGCATACAATAATTATGCCATCCTGTGTAACATGCACTCTGGCAGTATTCAAGACAAACCTGTGCTGTGGCAGTAACATTAACTAATGTGTTTACAATCTACATTATCTCTATATATAGGTGTTTTAATCTGACAGCAAGGTACTTAGGTGTCTATACATACAACTATCACATTTGAGACAATTTTACACAGGGATATGACTCCACATCCATGCTCTTCACTGCTCGCAACATGTTCTTCTCAGCATACAATGATGCTATGAAATGCAACAGGCATATGTGGTGTTGCTACTGTGACATTGCATGGCATTCATATTCTATGCCTACACAGGTATAATGTTCATATCAGGTCCAGTGTACTGCTATGTGTGTCTGGTTGCTGGTACATTATGGTCATTGTATGATCTTTGGAATAGCTCTTCATTTCACTACCACTTGGGGTACATTTTATATAACTTCATGCATCCTTCTTTGTCCTCTGACCACATGACCTGCTTCCTGCAGAGGAGTGGAGAATGTCCTCATGTTAAATATGCATACACCCATCATGGGAGCATAGTCCTTCCATGATAATGTGCAAGCTATCTCCAGACCACCACATGTGTGATTGCGAATTCTGTCATGGTGTGGTGCACATGTCCCTTATGGACAGTGGCATAATGTAATTCAGTCAACAAATAGAAACATATGCACAATAGTCTTACTATCTTCCATAATATACATATAGACATTTTTATTTCATATTATAATAATGACTAGGATTTCATGTGATGTTGACCATCAGCCAAATAGTATTCTATAACCCTATGATCAGTTCACATGTCAATGATACTGTTATTGACATGTGCTATATTTAGGTGCGGATGAACATGGGTACAAGAGGGACCTACAATCTGTGATGTGAGCTGATGTATTGATGGCCATTGCTGCCATTGCATTACATGCTCCTTCTATAACAGCTGTAGTAATATGCCCCCTGAGAACTGTTAACATAGGTCTATAGGTTCATAGGAGGTTACTAGGCTAGCGGACCTAGACCCCTTACAAGCCTGGCCATGTTCATCCCAGGTAGCCACAATTTCCTTTCTTAGGTGGACATAATTCACATAATAAGCCTATGGTCAACACTGACTATCCCTGTCCATGAGGGGCATGTGGTCTCCCATCCATTTCTCTAAGATGAACTTAAATAGGGCCAGGTAGGAGACTACCTCATGCAATTTGGAAGATTATTCCAGAAGAGTGGCAGTCTCCAGGAGGTATATCGGTCTCTCAGGCATGTTCTGTTAATGTCACAGGCTAGGTTGAGTCACTAACATTGACAGTATGTGTTCTGTTGGTAAGCCAATTGGCTACCCATCTAGTGATGTAAGACTTAATCCCAAACTGGGAGAGTTTCTCAATGATACCCGAGTGAGGCATTGTGCCAAAAGCCCTGACCAGGTCAGGATAGGCAGTATGCACTGCCTTACCTTCATCCAGGGCCTTGGTGACATTCTCAAAGAAGTCTACTAGGTTTAATAAGGATGATCTACCCTTAATGAAGTTACATTGTGTTGGGTCTAAAGTGTGAAGGTCACCTATGTCCTTGTTGATAAAGTCAATGATGATTCTTTCCATGGCCTTGCAGATAAGCCTGGTTAGATTTATAGGTCTATAGTTCCCAGGGTCAGTTTATGGTCATCCTTAGTGCAAGGTGATTACTGTTACTGTTTTCTACTTCACTGGAACAAAGCCAATCCTCAGGCTGTGGCTAAAAAGGACACCAAGTGGGTCCATTAGTTCCTGTTTTAGATTGCTTAGTAAGCAACCTGGGATTTTATCTGGTATTATTGAGGCCATGTTTTTAGCCCTGGAGAACACAGATATGATCTGATCTCTAGCGATACTAGGCAGAGGACCAGTGTCAGGTATCCTTTGGGGTATAGCCAGGGAGTGAAGTTTATACCAAATCTGTCATGCCCTCATCTGCTGTACATTACCATGTTTCACCTGTCCTATTTCCCTCTGTTCATTCCTACAATTCATCTTTGTGTCCATTTTCAATACATACACACACACACACACACACACACACACACTTCCCCTAACTGTTTATTTATAATGCAATTTATGTACCCTTACTGATCATTTACACAAGTTTTGTTCAGTATGCCTGAAACAGGTTTCCACAATACTCTGTACTGTATATACTTTCATATAATGTGTGGGAACTATATACATTGCTTTACTAGCTAATCATTGTGGTATTCGGCGTAAACATGCAGACCTAGTTTGTCCTTAAATAGGTTTACATGTCTGCTGCTGTCTGTGTTTCTGTGTTGCTTTATAATGTTTCCTGGCTAGCAACACTGTTGCTGGCAACAAAACCGTGCTTGTGTGCATTTAAATAAGGTGCATGGTATGCATATGTAATTAGCTACGCTGCTCAACATGCAAACATGTGAACTCCATGCAAGCTTCATGCTAAGCCTACATGGAGTTTATTGAATCCCCAGGCTACCCTACACATTATGGTAACCTTTATGAACTCCCCTCAATATTTAAGGTTGCAAGAAAATCAGTAGGAAACCTAAAACTAGGAGGAAGAAGTTGGAAGTTTGTGTGTTGTCTGTTCACTCAGAATGGTTTACACTTAGTGTAGGCATTAATGAATGCAGCATATAATCTATCATTAAAAGTCAGAAATATATAATTCCATGTAATTACAAGGCTATTAATATTTATTTCATAATTAGTAGCTGAAATGTCTTCTAATTTATGTTTCAGTATTTTAGATCAGTGTTTTCCATTTTTAGTTTCAACATTTGGAGAATCAGAATTGATAGTTTTATTAACATGTATTGCTTTCTTTTAATTATTGTTGAACTGTAGTCCTGAAAATTTCAGTTTTATAACATATATGTGCAAAGGAAGAATTGATATCTGTTATAATTAGTAAGATGTCATCAGAGAAAAGCTAAAGTTTTAGATACATATCTAGTTTCTATTTGAATTCCTGTAATATCCTGTTCTTGTCTTTGAATTCCTGTAATATCCTGTTCTTGTCTTACAGCTGTGGCTAATGGTTCCATAGTTAATGCACATCATATGGGTGACAGCAGGGAACCTGTTTTGTAACCTTTTCATTGATAATCGATTGTGATAAATAGATGCTCAAACTGACATATACCATATTATCATTGTATAGCATTTTAATTAAGTTTATACATTTCTCTGGAACATTTAATTCTTCCAGAACTGTGAATACGTATTTCCATTCTACTGAGTCAACATATTTTTCTGTATCTAAACTGATGAGTCATTTCTATATTATTATTATTAATATTATTGTTCATAGGTTCATAGGTTCATAGGTTTATACTAGGCTATCTGCCCTAAGGCATTTATAAGCCTAGCCCAAATTATTGTGGCTTACGCCACCCCTTATATGAAAAAATACTGTGCCCATTAGTTTGTTGTGCCTCTGTCCAGCAGTGACCCAGAGATGATTCCCGGGGTAAACCTACGATCTCCCATCCACAGGTCTAGATTTCTCTTGAACAGAGTCAGCGAGGTGCTCTGCCTCACATGGACCGGGATTTTATTCCACAGCATAGGGAGTCTCTGAGTGATAAATCTATCCCTCCAGCACGTCCTATTTATATCCGTGCTAAGGTTTAAGTCGCTTGCTCTAGTGGTTTTGGTGGATTTGGATTTTTGAGGTGGAGCATGTCCATTAATTCCGGGTTGGACATGGCCTTGTATGTCAGGCACATGTCACCTCTGAGCAGACGGTATGCGACTGAATAGAGCTGGAGTTTCTTCAATCTGGCAGCATATGACAGATTTTGGAGTCCCTTTATCCTTTTGGTGAGGAACTTTTGGGGTCTCTCCAATTGCTGCAGATGTCGGGTGAGATACATCCCGAATGGGGCATTGTACTCGATCATTGGTCTGATAAGTGAAGAGTACAGGGAACAATGACCTCACTAGATCTGGATGTGAATCCCTTCATGATCAGGTGGGCAATGTAGAAGGTCTTTCTAACCACTTTAGCAATGTGAGTGTCAAAAGAAAGGCCACTGTCAACCTGGGTCCCCAGGTCCCTGATAACCTCTTCTGTGCTTAGTGGATTGCCACCTATATGGTAGCTTGGGGTTACCTTGTTTTTCCCGAAGGGTATGACTATACATTTTGGCATTTAACTTCAGGCCATGGCTCTGGCACCAGCTATCTGTTTCCGTGAGTCCCTTCTGAAGGATATCAGTGTCCGATGCACTTTCCACTATGGCGCCCAGTTTGCAGTCATCTGCAAACTTTGTCAGCCAAAGTCCTCCCATGTTGGCCTGTACTTCTGAGAAGTAGATGCCAAACAATAGGGGCCAAGGACCGAGCCCTGTGGGACACCACTTGTGACCGGCTTGGAGTCTGACACAGCGCCAGCAACTCTAACCCTGTGGGTTCTGTCCTTAAGCCAGTTTGCAACCCATCTTGTGACATATGGGTTTACATTTAAGCTGGTAAGTTTTTCTACAATACCCGAGTGGGGTATTGTGTCGAAAGCCTTTGCAAGGTCAAGGTAGGCTGTATGGACTGCCTTTCCTCATCAATGGCCTTGGTGACTATTTCAAGAAGTCGACCAAGTTCAAAAGGCATGATCTTCCCTTGACAAAGCCAAACTGGGTCGGGTCCAATGTCTGCAAGTCCCCTATATCTTTGTTTATGAGCTCCATTATGATCCTCTCCATAGCTTTGCAGACTAGACTTGTTAAGCTTATGGGGCGGTAATTACCAGGGTCCGTAGAGGCACCACCTTTGTGGAGTGGGACCACAGTTGCCGCACGCCACTCCTTGGGCACGTATCCTGTGGTAAGGCTGAGATTAAACAGCTGCCTTATGTGCGGGTTTAATTCCTCATTTAGCTCGTGTAGCACACAGCCGGGGACACCATCCGTCCCATTGATGCTGTGTTTTTAGCTTTAGAGAGAGCAGCTTTCACCTGCGCATTTGAGATGTCCGGGAGGCTACACTCGGCTGGGATAGTTATCTCTCCTTTAGGGGAGAGGGGTGAAGTTTGCACTGAACCTGTCTGCCAGTATGTTGGCAATGTCTGTGGGTTCAGTGATTTTGTATCATTTTGGACTAATTCTGAGCATATCTGTGAGTTTCCACCCAGGTTCCTAACATAGCTGAAAAAGGCCTTATGATTGTCCTTTGAATCCATGGCAATTTTTCTCTCAAAATTGGCCTTAGTTGATTTTATGAGTGCTCGTAATTTTTACTAATAATGATCAGGATGACTTCGCTTTTATGGATTTTGTTCTATCATGTAATAGCTTTCTCCTCTTATTGTAAAGTTTGTTAATGGCTGGGGTCCACCAGACTGGACGTTTGCCCTTTGTGGAAAGAGTCTTGGTTTTATTTGGGATTGCCTGATCCATGCAGTCCTGGAGGTGTTCATAGAAGGCATTTGTAAGGGCTTCCGCAGCTTGGGTTGTGGTTTCCTCTGACTCGGGGGGCCTTGAAGGATACCACACCAGTCTTGAGTAGTGTGAAGTTTGCTTTAGAGAAGTTCTTCACTATGGTCTTTTTTGTTTGGGGTGGGGCGGGATGTGGATTTCCAGTGAGATTAGTTTATGATCAGATCTCACCAATGAGGGATATACTTCGGTGTGGAGCATTTTGTCCCCATGTTTGTGACAATGAGATCTAGTATATTTTCTCCTCTCGTGGGAACAGTGACTAGCTGTTCCATGGCATTTGAATTTATGAACTCCAGGAACCGTTGGGCTAGAAAGTTAGGGCTTGAGTAATGTTCCCAGTCTATATTCGGGTAGTTGAAGTCACCTAATATGATGGTGTTTGGAGATACATTTATACCCTCCAGTGTCTTCAGGAAGGCTGTGTGGGGTTCCTGAGTTTGAGAGGGTGGCCTGTAGCATGCTACAATTTGTAGAGCAGTTTTGCCTATTGTTAGTTGCACCTGGATGGTTTCCGAAGCTTCATGCGTTGCCACCAACCTGGAGGTGTGAGTATCCTTTATGAATATGGATACACCCTCCTTTTGTGGAGTGGTCCGGGTTTTGGGGCCGGAACGCATGATATGAGGTAAAACCTAATAGTGCCGGGTGCTCTCAGGAGCCTTGAACCAGGTTTCAGTTACAGCACAGACATCGATGTTCTCCATACTGAGAAGGGCCTCGAGTGCGTGCATTTTGAGATTTAGACTTCTGGCATTGAGCAGCATTACCCTCAATTTCTTCCCATTTTTGTTTTCTAGGGTGGTAGGTTTAGAATTTGAGCCTTGCCTAAAAAGGCACTATGGAGGTGGCAAGAGCCTTAGCCAATATCCGGAATCCCAGGGTGACAGGTGCAAGCCGTCCCTTGCGGCAGCGTGGCTTGTCAAGCATGTCATCCCAGGCAGACAGACACTGGATCCCCTTTGAATGACACCAGACATTAAGCCAATTGTTAAAGCTGATCATCTTGTCTCTATATTGTGGCATCATTCTTGGTGAAGGAAGGATACTGCTCAGGGTTAGGGTCATACCTGCCTGGGCTACATAATCAGAGAGCTCCTCTATGTCTCTTTTCATGCAGTCCAGGGAGGTACGTCTCAGGTCGTTCACACCAGCATGGACAATGACTGTGTCATATTTGTACTTGCTGTGGAGTGACCCGAGTGCTTGTGTTATGTGGCGGATTCTAGCGCCCGATAGGCAGCTTACTGTGACCCTCTCCTTGTTCAGCCTGGTGAGTGGGACGTCAGTGTGTCTGACTATGGAGTCACCTATGACAAGTATGTTTGGTGTTGTATTTGGCCTTAAGGGCTGTGACTGCTTTGCACACTGCTTTTGTGGTTTATGTGTTGCTTGTGGGGTGTCTTGAGGTAGCAGTTGTTTGGGTGTCTGCTTTGGAGGCCTCTGCTGTTTAGGTAAATTTTACTCAGAGCCTCCGAGTATGTCTTTGTGTGTTTATGTGTTTGATTCAGTGGAGTGGTAGCATTATGTGAGGCTGGTTTTGTGGTGTGTGTAGTTGCCTTCTCCTCCTGTCTGGTCTTGCCAGTCCTGAGTTGAGAGAGCTCAGCCTCCAGTTTGGCTAAATAGCTGCATCTCTCGCAAGTATTTGTGTTATGTGGGAGGAGGAGAGGGTTGTCTGTGTACATGAGGCAGTTATAACATTGCCTCAAGATTCCCAGATTCACCAGCTGGACCGGAGAGGAGATTGACAGCTGACCTTTGGACATGCTAGAATAATATTGGGAAATCCTTAATTGAAAACAAGGGCCAGTGGGGAGTGAGGGTGTAGTGCTTTTAATTTTTAGTGCTGACTTATATAATTGCTTTAGTGAGCAAGTGCCAGGTAACTTGAGTGCAATGTGATACAAGTAACTAAATGCAAAAACGACAAACAGTAACTTTCTTTCAAGTGAAACAAGGAAATAAGTACAGTAAGCAATGCAGATATCACTAGTGATCCACAGAAGCGCTGAGAAGTTGCGTTTTAGGTGAATTAGCTTCCAGGGAAATAACAAGCAAACAAACAACAAGTATATAAACAAAGCTAGATTCAGTAGGCCTGGATCTAGTCTATGATAGAGCAAACAAGGTGAACCAATTTCAGTAAGATACAGTTCTAATATTCAGGCACCATAAACCTTTAACCAGAAAATTCCCAGCTCAGAAGGGCAGAGTCCAGCCTCTTCTCCCACAAGAGTGCAGTCCACGAACCTTCTTAATGTAAAATAACTGGCCTGAAGCCCAAGTGCCTAAACCAGAACTAATACACTTGGACACTGGGCTCTCAATCAGCAGACCTATGTTATAGGCATAGTCTAATAAGGGTAACATTCTTTTGATATTATCTTGGATTTGTCTGTGTAAAATGAATTCTATTTGGTCATAGCTTATTAATTCTTATACGTGTAATTTCATTCTCTCTACATATATGGATAGACCCAATTTGTAATATGTGCTTTAAAGTGATGTAGGTTTATGTTCAGAACAGGGCATGATATATTTATTTTGTTTCAAGACTAGGGTAATTAGAGACTACAAACAGTTCAGAATTAAGTTCAAATAATTAACCAAAAAATAACAAAACGCCACCAAAAAAGTTACCAAACACACATAATTGTTTATTTATAAAATATTAAGCACTTCCACCCAGTCAACTCTGGGCATCAATCTGTTGATATAAGATCAGTAAAACATGAGAGTATATAGTTTTATCAGATCTTATAGTTTTCGGTGTAGTGATTTCTGGTTGAATCGAAATGAGCAGGTTAACTGAGATTTAAACATAAAAGCCACATTAATGATTTTTCTTGTGCACATGAAAATCCTGACATCTATTATGTATTAATGTACACTTCTAATCATTAGCAAAACCTGAAACTGTCATGTCTGACACTTATTGAATGTTTTATTTCTTTTAAAGATATTTCGAATAACTTATGAAGACAGCAGTGAGCATATATCAGACTTGTCTAAGTAGTGTACTTGGATGCTAATCAAGTATTGTAACAAAAATGTGCACATGTTGCAATATACCTATTAAACTAGCATAGCATTATTCATTAAATGAATCTGGGCAAAGCCTTAAAATGGAGAAAGTACATCACTAGCATATAGCTATGGATTTATGCTAGTATTCCTAATATATACATGACTCTCTTTCAATATAATATCTAATTCCTATGATTCACCTTTGCCTTTTTCTATCTTCTCTCATCCCTCCTTCTCATATCCACCTACTTTACTCCCCCTCAAGTACTACCACTGTCACTCTTTTACATGAAGGGTGTTATAGTTGAACTTGATCATCAGTATAAAAAATGCTATAATTTGATGTTAACGCTTGCTTACCTCTTTAGCAAATGGTCAATCTTGAATTTAGACAAATCTGTTTTTTGTTCTATCCTTGTTTCTTTTTATTTAGTAAAATTTGGTTAAGTGTGCATTTAGTAAATGTCTCAGTTTCTCCGACCTACTCAAGCTTGCTTAAATACATCTTGTAGACATACGCCATCTAGGCTGTAACTCCTAGACAATGACTAATAAAATACTGCTCCTCTTTATTGTTTTTCAGGGTCTATATTATATTCTCGAATACCAACAATGTTGAATCTGACATTGTCGACACGAGAATATCGAACGCTCAGAATCTCGAGCGTGTAAACGGAAATCTCCGTAAGGGAAGATTTCCATTTACTGCAATGTAGTGCGGTCTCAAGGTTTGTATATTTAAGGAGCGGGGATATGGGGGGTGCAGGGGGCTTTTTCTTTCTTTTTTGTCTTTTTATAAGGTGGATGTTTGAAGGTGTCGACCATATATTGTTCGATGTTTTCAAACGTAGATCTTATAATAGATCCATTTTGATGCTGAAAAGCAGCAGGATTTTTTCTCATGCTTCCAAATTAAATCATTTGAAATATTGCCAGATGTTGGCTGTTGACAAACAATTTAAGCATTATATATACTTGCTCTTAAACACATGCATTTAACCAGCGATCATGATTTATTTCAGCATTGACAATTTTCAAAATAAAATTAGCTACCAGAGAAAATATGGCTGTGTCTGCGGCATTCATTTATGCATCTGTATCTCTTTACATAAATGAAAGAAGAAACTGACAGAAAAAAAATATTTTTTATAGTTTAATGCTGTTCATTCTCATCTCTCCTTCCCCCACTATCAACATTTGCATATCATTATCGTGCACTCTAGCACTAAGACTGATAACTAGTTCTAATAGTCAGGCAAACTCATTAAAAGAATAGAACAATATTAAGAATTCAGCATTATAGGACAATAAGCTATTCTCAGTAGGCTAATCATATAGAGCTTTATGAGTATTTATAAACACTATGCGTTTGTGAATTCTGCTTTACTCTGTGAAGTAAATAAAAAAGGGAAAATAAATAAATAAAAATGATAATGAAAAAAGAATGACAGACAGTATGTCTTTCCTCATACCATTCTTGTTGTTTTCAAAGGAATAACACAATATTGTATGACATTAACTTTATGGAATAAGGAATGCAACTTTGATTCTATTTAATCTCTGACAAGTTCTGACACCTTTGATAAGTGTAAGCATGGGCCTGAGAGATGAACCATGTTTCCATTGTTTGGAAGAATGTTGTGTTTTTACTTATGACCTGTGTCCATTAGAGACATGGGTGCCAAACCAGGGATGAATTTCTGGTTTCCCATCCAATTCTCCAAGTTGCACTTGAATTGGGTTAAGGAGGAACTCTGCTTTACATGGATGGGGGTGCCTGTTCCATAGATGGGGTAGTCTCTGGGATACATACCTATCTCGCCAGCAGATCCTATTTATATCACAGGCAAGGTTTAAGTCTTTAGAATGAGTAACTCTGGTGCTGTTTGTGTTGTGGATATGCAGGAGGTCCATCATAGTGGGCTCTGACAATGCCCTGTATGCCAGGCATTGATTTTCCCTTAAAAGCCTGTAGTAGAAAGGACACAGGGATAGGACATTTTACTTACGCTCTGTATTCTTTTAATGAGGAACCTCTGTGGACATTCCAGTTGTTGGATTTATGGACATCTTTATAGATGTCTGTGTGTGTTATGCTATTAGATTAACAAAACATAAAGAAAATTAGATAAACAAGTCCCTGCAAACAGAATACATATTCTCAGACTTCTTTTCTTTTGGAAGTTGTAGTGTGAGTTGGGATCTTGGTTTCATGACTATTGTCTCTCTGCAACTATTTTTGCCTAAAGATCATTTGGGAGAAGAATATGACCAGTCTATGTTTCCATTGTTTGGAAGAATGCTATTTTTTTTTACATATGAAGTGACTTCTTCTGGGGGACTGAAAATTCTAGTACCAGTAGAAATAAGAAATGTAAGTGTCACAACATACAGTAACTTGAGTTTTTTTTATTTTGTTTTGTTTCAAAGACTTAATCAAGGGGCAGTGTTATCTTCTATTTTCAAGAGTTTTAGAGGGATAGTCATTATCAAATCATATAACTGCTTGCCCCATATTTATTAGATGATGTGAATATGCTGATTTTATAACTAGCTCTTTAGCTAAGAAGGACATATATCTAATCATAACAGATCTAGGAGCTATAGCAAGATTTGTTGAGATGCATCTCCCAAATAGCTCTGTGAGCTGTCTCAATACCAAAAGATAATCCTTCTTGCATAATTAATATTTGAGGCACCCATGTTGTCAAAAAAAACACTATATCACTTCCTCCTGTTTTCTCAGAAACTGCAAATCTTATTAGATTGCGCTTCCTTTCTTTACTTCCTGGTCTTCTATTTTGTTTACTAGTCCAATATTTTGTTTAAATAAAAAGTCATTACAAGATTATTCTTCTTCTATTCATCCCTCCTTGGCAGTGAGTGAAGCTTCCATGTCTTGGATTTGAGAACTATACATCTCAACCATACTTTTAAGTAGTTTCATCTGTTTATGTGGTTATCTTAAATCAATTCCAAATTCTTTTGAAAGTGGTCTATCTTTAATGAAAGTTTTGGTATAGAATTTAATGCTTTTGGAGATTGCTTTTGGTAGATCTCTAAGCAAAAGTGACATTCGGGAAAGTCATCAATATAAAAGATTTTTGTCTGAGGAAGTCGCTCTGACAGGAAAGCATAATTGAATTCTGATAAATTGCATATAAATCTTTCAGGGATGATGTTAGAAGGCTTTCCTTTGTATTAATTCCCAAATATCTATACAGCTTTTAGTCAAAATAATTTCATTTCTGTGGAGTACTGAAAGGGAGCTGTTACTTGATGGCATACCTCTCAACTGTACAAATTTTTGCAGAATGTCCAGATTTTTCCTCAAAATTTTTGCTTTTTGTAATTGAAACCGTCCCAAAGGATATAAGGGGTGGACCCTGGGAGGCTAGGTTAGCACATAGGGAAACATTTTGGCAGATTTTACTGGAAGCTACAAAAATGCCTGGTTTAAACGAATCTATCTCTATAGTGCCCTATTTAAAGTTAAAAGCTAGGCGTATTTAATATAGGGATCAGCAAATTTCCATTAATGGTGGAACTTTGTAGTTTTTATTAAATTATTTGATTTATAGATGTTTTCATATGTGTAAATATATTTATAATTATTTATTTCATTTTGTTTTAATTCTTGGTTTTTTAAAAGACTTTTTTGAATGCAATTAAGTTCTTGATTTTATTAATTGTCATTAAATAATTGATTGATTGGGTATAGATGGGTGGGTATTTAAATGATGGTATTTTTTGTATGTGTGTTATCTGATGAAGTCGCTTCCTAAGACGAAAACGTGTGTGCTGTTCGTTGTCTTATATTGCACGTTAATAAACCTGTATTCAGTGCTTCTCGAGTTGTGCCTAAATCTGCATTAGTACCTTATTGTGAGTTCGTATTTTGCCCTGGTGATATCGGTCTGGTTTGGCTGCTTTCTTTTGGTGGTATTAGTTTTTTGCAGCATTTTCTTTGGAACTATACATCTCAACCATACTTTTAAGTAGTTTCATCTGTTTATGTGGTTATCTTAAATCAATTCCAAATTCTTTTGAAACTGGTCTATCTTTAATGAAAGTTTTGGTATAGAATTTAATGCTTTTGGAGATTGCTTTTGGTAGATCTCTAAGCAAAAGTGACATTCGGGAAAGTCATCAATATAAAAGATTTTTGTCTGAGGTTAACAGTGAAGTCGCTCTGACAGGAAAGCATAATTGAATTCTGATAAATTGCATATAAATCTTTCAGGGATGATGTTAGAAGGCTTTCCTTTGTATTAATTCCCAAATATCTATACAGCTTTTAGTCAAAATAATTTCATTTCTGTGGAGTACTGAAAGGGAGCTGTTACTTGATGGCATACCTCTCAACTGTACAAATTTTTGCAGAATGTCCAGATTTTTCCTCATATTTTTGGTCTATTTTTCATAAAATTATGGTTTTCTGGCAAATTAGTGGCAAATCATAAAAGACTAAAGTTAGAAAATAATGACAGACATTTGAGTTTCAGACTTCATACCCTTCAGAAAATGTCATGCTAATGCAAAACCTATTATTCAATAAACTTTCTAAGTTTGTAAGAGCAATATTTAAAAATGTTCCCTATTTTAGGGCCTTTGTCCCAGTCTTATTTATGACTTTGTCCAGATTTCCTGCTCTAGGAGGTTGAGAGGCATACTTGATGGCCATCTTGGAGCTGCTGCTTTTGACACTTTTCGATGATGTTTTGAAGGACCAAACCAGAGTGAGTTTATCATTTCCCATTCAATCACATAGATTGTGTTTGATGATGGTCAGACAGTTGTTTTGCTGTACATCTAAGGAATATCTGTTCCATAAAAAGGGATTTTTTGAGAGATGGCTATTTTGACAACATATCCTATTTATACTTCTATAGAAATCTATTTCCTTTGGATGTTTAGGGTGTTTGTTTTGCAGATATGCAGGTCATATAGAACTGATACTATGTGTAGTATACAAATCAGAGGTCTCAGTAGTTAGTAGAAAGCAGAGAAGAGAGAAAGTGTTTTAAGGCAGACAGACTGTAGCACAAAGAAGACATTGTGTTGGCTCAGTAAGGAAACACTTGAGTCTTTTGAGCTGAGTCATATGTCTAGACAAATACATACCAAGGGGGTATGCATTATTTTCTATTATTGGTCTGATGAGACAGGAGAAGAAAGAAATGATAAATTCTGCTCTCCTAGAAGATATAACTCTGATACTCAATATGGATACATGAAAGGATTTCTTAGTGATAGTGGCTACGTGGTAATCAAAGGACAGTTCATTGCTAATGAAAGTGTTGAGGTCCTTAATAACAATGTCAATTTTCAGAGAAGTGTCATCCATTTAATGGGTGTAGGGGGTGCTCTTGTTTTCTGAAGGACACAGCTTAAGGATCTAGGTAATATTTGGCTATCACCTGCAACATACAGTATATTATGTGTGGCTTACTCCCAGCATGCATAGTACCTATGTATACATTCCTGACTATCTGGCATGTGTGTCTGCCTAATAACCAGATGAGCCTATGAAATTTCCTCTTGCAGAAACTACCAATATAGGTTGTAAATGTGCCACACATGTGAATCATATGCACTGTTTAGATAATCCAGAGATACATTATTAATAATGCCCAGGGCATTACAGAACATGTAGCAGTTTAGGGAGTAGAAAGCTTTCCTGCTTATATATTTCTGGCCATCTGAACCAAGTGGGCTTTGCTAACAGCATGCTACTGTTTGTCATCAGGACCTCTTGGAAATCAGCTGTTTCACAGAAGGCCTGCATTCTGTTGGCTCCTCCCACTGAGTGTGCTAATGAACCAGATATGGTCCTTCCACATATTGTTGCATAATGCTGAGTGACTATTTTAGTATTCATGAGGCTGATGCTTGCAATTTTCCTTATATGTTTGTCAGAGGTTGCTGGGAGGTCCCTGTAGCCAAGATGATTAATGCTATACATATCTCTGTGACCACAGGAATGGGCATACCTTGCTTTCCCCTCAGTTCTACTTATAAGAAACAGAGCTTGACTAGGTACCTCTTCATATGGAAGCAGTCTACTGTCTTTTTTTTCTGTCAGGTGGAGATAAGTAAGGTGCTGTTCATACCTTTTCCATTTGTATGTGCGGTGACATGCAACACTGTGAGCACTGGATTTAAGACTGGCAGCCAATATATGTTGCTGTGCTACTACTTCTACAATTCGTAGGGTAATCCTTTGATTTATACCACAAAACTTAGCATTAAATATGGTTAACAATGACCCTACAGTGCTGTTCTTTTATACATATCTGAACTGATCAGCCATTTTAGGTTATTTCATTTCCATATTCCGTGTGTCTCATTTGCATAGATAGATAGATAGGTGTGTGTGTGTGTGTGTGTGTGTGTGTGTGTGTGTGTGTGTGTGTGTGTGTGTGTGTGTGTGTGTGTGTGTGTGTGTGTGTGTGTGTCATCTTGAGATAGTATGCTTGGATCAAATCACAGGCTTTCACTGATGATATTAAACATTATCTCTTGACTGCATCTCCAGACTGAAGGCTGCTGTTTGGCGCTCCTTCTCAAGGTAGTATTGGAATAATTAGACAAACAGGTCAAACAATGTAAAATGTGAAAAAGATATTTTATTTTACTATCCCAAAGTTATCAAAAAATTTCCTACAAAATCTTCACTTTTCTGCAGGAAGAAGATGAGACTAGTACAGCACAGACATACAGACATAAGGGAAAATACCAGAAGAAGCAACTTCAATATCAGCAGCATCCACACAGATATACAGTAAACTCTCAAGTTAACCGGCACACATGGTGATTGGTTGATGCCAGATAACTGTAGTTTCTGGTTACTTGAGAGTTACTATAAAAACTAGGCCTGACTAATACTGCACCCTATAATATTTGTTTGGTTTGGCTTGTTTTCAGATTGGGAAAGAGGGAATTTATTCCTATCTTCCCTTTTAAAACTCTAAAACTCTAAAAACGTAAGATAGATTTCTGTGGTTTGGGTGGGGGGGGGAGATTGGAACACATGAAGATTGTATTTCATTGATTTTTTTTTTTTTTTGCTGATTGCTTGAAGGTACCGGTTTCTTGATTTCCGGTAAACTGAGATTTTACTGTACTAAGCAGAACATGTCATTTGCCAGCAGCTAGTAACCATCCTTTCATTAACTTGTTCCAGCCTGTCCTCACCCGGAAGAAATGTTTTCTCGTATTACAACCCACTTTTTTGACAATAGACAAATTAATCACATAAGTTGATTTAGCAGTGCACACTAAAGAATGCTGTATAATTTAAGTTTCAGAACCCATTTCAGAACCCATTCACAAAATTCTAAGACATCAGAGTCACCTTGTCTGTCTTTATGAAAACAGAAGTTGAGCAGTCAAGCAATATGGCCTCTTTGAAGATTCCTTTGTCTGTGGCTTCAGAAATATAATTTGTTACTCTAGAAAGCAATGTCCAGCTATCAGAAGGCAGCATGCTTTAACTGCAGTGAATGCTTATCTTGGTCTAATACTATCAGATTTATGAAGAACTGTTGACATTTCCCTGATGTGGTACCTGTAGAAGAATATATTTTTGCGTAAGATTGCAACCTGAAATAATTTTCAGTGGTTCATACTTCAAAATTAAACAATTAAACATATGTCAAAAAATATTTTTAACAGACTGCTTCTTCCTAATACTTTATTGTAATAATTCACATTTCTGAACTGAAATGTCTAGCTATCCTAAAAATAATTCATATCTCCAAACAATGTGATGATTAATACATATTATTTCATACAAGGAAATGGTATACCAGTTTAATCACAAGCAGCATTTATTATGCACTATATGCTAGGTTTTGCCAAATAAACTACAATGATGTTCCTACAAGTAACAGTTCAGATCTTGTAGAAAAATGACTTCTGGTAGATTTTCCAAAATAAGGAGCCAGACTCCAAAGAGTTGCTCTCAGTGTAAATGACTTACTTTGATGTAAGGCATATCAATAAATAGGCTTACACCAGGGGTTAGATTCCAAGTGACCTGTTCTCAGTATAAATGACCACTTACACTGAGGGCAAGTCTGTTGGAATCAGGCCCAAGGTATAATGACTGCTGTAAATTAAATTCAAAATATAAATAACAAAGTGATTTGTTTTAAGAGAATATTATTATATTGCTTCCTAAACAGGGAACATTTCCCAAAGTTTATTTATTTTTATTTTATTTGTTTGCAGTTTATTTGCCAGGATAGTCCAGTTGGGGCTCGAAGAACCCATTTTCAATGGAGTCCTGGGGAGAAAAGCTCCAGAAAATACATGAATACAAGAATACGAAATACAAATATACAATATAAATGAAAGAAGTTACAAGAATACAAAATAAAAAAAATACACAATTAAGAGGGAATTTAAAAACAACGTAACAAGTTCCCAAGACACTGGCATTATGAGATCCTAGTTACTATACTGAATTAACTTCATTACAGTTCCTATGCAAATATCATGATTCCTACCGTTATTATTATTACAAGTTATTAGGCCATAGGAGGCTATTTACAGATATAGCGGCTAGTGAAGAGTAACTAGAAGAATACAGCAAGTTTGGCTTTCAAAACAGGAAAAAAATAATGAAAAGTGAAAAAAACAATGTAAACCTTATAGTTGTTTTATAAACAGGAATCACAATGGTCATTTTTTTCACGTGATGAAGCTGTCTTATCAGCATGGTATATAAAATGCTATAGAAATGTTTTTACTTGCTTACTATGATTTCCATAATGCAAAATTTGAAAATATGATGCTCTCATTTCATCCATTTCAAAATCTTACTGGAAAATTTGAAGCCTTTTGAACTGTAAATTTATCTGTGAGAGAACAAATACTGTATCCTATTTCTACTCACTGAAAAAGGGAATATTCAATAGATCTTTGTTGAACAGTTAAAAATAAAAATAAAAAGGAAAGCAAAATATACACAATTCTGTAGCTCTGAATTTAAACATTTTTATCAACTACAGTTTCTTCAATGTACTGTACCTTTCTGAATTAAGGGGTGTTATGGTATCACATTCATGATTTTAAAACGGTTCGTGCAATGAAAGAAATGTATAATACTATGCAATATTCTGTTACTTATACGGTGATATTCTATGCAACATTCAGTAACTTATATTGTGTTGAATATTTGCAGTGGTACAGCGGTAGTGTTGTTACCTCACAGCAAGAGGTTCTCCTGTTCGATTCTCGGCTGGAGTGCCTTCTGTGTGGAGTTTGCATGTCCTCCCTGTGGTTGAGTGGCCTCCAAAAGACATGTGTGAATGGGTATGCCTTCACTGAAGGTTGGGCATCAGGCTGGCAACATGGCAGCATAAAAAAAAAATCAACTGCCAATCATTAGCTGACCGGAGTTCTGCTGTGGTGACCCCTAATTGGGAAAAGCCGAAAAGACAAACAACTATACAGCACTCAGTAAATTATATTGTGTTATACTGTGCAATGCTCAGGAACTTATATTGTGTTATACTCTATAATGCTCAGTAACTTTATTGTGTTATACTGTGCAATGCTCAGTAACTTATATTGTGTTATAGTATGCAATGTTCAGTAACTTATATTACTCACTAAGTTGTACTGTCATATACAAAGCAGCACCAGCCAATCTTGCATTTAAAAGCAGGCCTTGCCTTGAAGATAATGACAGATGGAATATTTTCTGGACTGGATCCGTGACATAAATTTGTAGAGATTTCTAGTATTGGTTGCAGGCACTGCTAGACAAGTGGCATTCATAACATTTAAAATAGCTTGATTGCCTTAGAAGAGATTATCAAATAAATCTGGTGTAACTATAAAAATTGGTTTGGTATTTCACTGTTTGCCATTTAACCTTCAGTACTAAATAAAGATGTTGCACATTTAAATGTTAATATGCCATATGCTAGTCCATAAGCCTTTATATCTGGCTGTGGAATGTGACTGCCTGTTTGACTGTGGAGTCATTAACAAAGTTTAGATATAATGTCATATTTTATTTTCCTGACTACAAAGGAACATTCAGTTCTGTATTGACCTTAAGCAGCCAAACAAAGGACTCATGACTTTTTTGAGGCATGGGTTATGATGACTCATTGTGTCCTTTGTAATAAGCAAATAGCTGCACAGACTGCTATATATGCAGAAAATATGTGAAATGAATTATAAAAACAAGAAATAAAGCAAGAAGGTAAGCATGCAAAGAATTAAAGATAGTCAGAAATATCCTCAAAATAGCAGCAAGCTAATAACTCATAGAACAAACCCAAAAATATCAAAATCAAAAAATAAAATAAAGCTGTGTCAGGATGAAGAAAACACTATTTCAAATTCTAAGCCAGTAGTAAATTCAAAGCCAGGAGTAAGTTCTTCGTCTCCTTAACCGGAGACTTCTTCAGACTAAGGCTTGGAGTATTGTTGGCAAGTAAAATTAAATGCTTGTTTTCCTTCAGGATTAAATAATAGGGAAGAGTTTATAATGTGTTTAAAAAGGAAGGGGCTGAAGCATTGATTTTATATGATTTATTTTATATGCTTCATATAAGAATTTTATATGCATTTTTATATGTTTCATGAATGATTATTTATTTAGGATAGTTGATATATATTGTGAAGCTTATATTTATACTATGAAGTATTGCTAAATGTTGGTTATATATTGTAATACTGCATTTTTAAAGTATAATAGGCAATTGATTTTTCAAGTAGGTAATTACCTATTAATTATATAAATTGTGATTTTTTTAAGACAAAGCCTTAGTCTGAAGAAGTCTCCGGTTAAGGAGACGAAAGCACTTACTACTGGCTTTGAATTTACTACTGGCTTTGAATTTGGAATAAAGTGTTTTCTTCATCCTGACACAGCTTTATTTTTTTTGGGTATAGTCAGAAATATGTAACACAGACTGAAGGCAATATTATGGAGTTTGGGTTGGTATGATAGTTAAGATGTTAAGCTCACAAACACAAAGTAAAGAATTTGATTCTCAATTTTGAAAGGGAAATTGGCTAGGCTTAAAGTAGCCCGCAAAAGCAGGTAGCCTAGTATTTACCTGTAAACCAAGATTTTTGACATGAATATGATGACTACAAAAAAAACAGAAAATGGTGAATCTAATGCACATGAGCAGCAACATCCAAAAACATTATGCTTTTATAAATCATAAGAAAAGTATACATGTCATGTTTCAGATAGATGAGCAGTGAAGTTACTGAATAGATACACGTTCTGTTTTCAAAGGGGTACTAGGATAAATGTGATTAAAGGCAGGCCAGATTTAGGTGAGCAAAATGGCACGATGCAGTTGTGGAAGGGATTCTTCTCACTTATTTATGCAATTGTTTGTTAACTGGGTAAGTGAACCGGTCCTTCTTGAACCTTTTCTGTCTATGATTTGGACCAGAAGGACATGAGAAGTGTAATGTATACACTGGCAGTTTAGTGCAGCCAGTAAACCAACATGTTTTTGGGAGGTGGGAAGGAATTTTATTACCTAGAGAAAACCTATGCAGACATGGGTGGGGCCTTCAGACTTCATATAACACTCTTAACCTGAGCCACTGTACTGGCAGTTGCCAGAATTTGTTTTAAGAAGGAGGGAGTAAAAGGTATGGCAAGATTAACAATGGGGCTGATGGAGCTGTAGCTCCAAGTCCATATGTCTGAAACAGGCCTTGTTTTTTCTACTGTCAGTTTAGTTGGATGTCCTTCACTATTATCTCACAAAAATGAATAGGCCCTTTATATATTTAGCTCTAGGTCCAGGAGGCCCACAATCCAGCACTTGCAAAATGAATAGAAATCAGTTATAATTTAAGTAGGAGAGAAGTGAAACTGAGAATATAACTCTAAACAAGTTGTTTAAACTACTTTAAATCCTCATTATTCCGTAGAAGAAAAAATGTGAGAATAAGGAACAAAATCATAATGGTCATAGCAGCTGAGGTTGGTATACAAAGTAAATACTGAATTTAGAGCAACCTAGAATAAAAATGATCTCAGTGCTTTCAGCAAACAAGAGAGGCAAAACAACATATAACACATATGGAGCACATACTTTGGAGATGACTAAACTTAAGGAAATGATGGATAAGGTTTTTGGAAAGAGAAATTATGAAAGGAATTAGTTATGATGTGGTAAGTACTATGATTTCAGACATGCATTAATGAGTGTAAGCACAACTGCTTATTATGAAGATTCACTAGAAATAAAATAATTTTGCCCTTGTGTTGAATATCTTGTATAAGTAAGTAAAGTTAAATGATGGAAACAATGTATTGCTGTCATAAAATGTGTTCAGTGTGTAAAATTTCTAAACAAATTTGAGTTAAAAGTGACATAGGGGTATAAGTCCCTACTGTCTATACAGATGTGTATGCTGTAATTCAGCCTAACAAATCAGAAACAGTTTTTTTTTAAGTATTTAGACAAGGAACTATTAAAAACATGAATGCATACTATTGCGAAACTAAGATTTTCAGTTATACATAGTTTACTGCAAAGCTGGAGTTAGTTCATACATATGTTCCTTTTACATTCTTATTAGCTAGTCATATGAGATATTTTTCACAATTTAACAAATTTAACAAATACAGGAGTTCGGCTGTGGCGACCCCTAATCGGGAAAAGCCTAAAGAAAAACAACAACAACAACAAATACAGGCAACTATTTAAGCAGTTCCTGTTGCATAGTCAAAACATGCAACATTTGTCAGTATAGTCCACTTTATTAACTGAGCCTAGGAATGCTTATGTCATCATCACACACCAAAAAACTGCCAACACTTTGAATACTTTGTTTCAAAAATCATGTGAAAATTCCTTCACTTGGGATGAAATGAACTCCATGCACATGGGTGAAAACCTTTATATTACACCTTATGCATATTTCATTAGGTATGCCTCCAACTCTCTTGTTTCAGAACACACAGTTTAGCTATTGATCATCTTGAATGCACTTTCCACCAGTAGAACAGTGTCATGTTTTCCATTAAGGAAAATGATAATCTAATCTGAGCTATTCCAAAGTCTTCCCAAAGGAAGGAAATGCAAAACAGCAACCAGTCATTAGAATAGCATCCAGAAAGGTATTCTTCACGTTTAGACAGCTACATTACAGTTCTTTGCATTTTCATAATCTTTTGGTAAATCTGACACCAGGACCAAAATACAGAAACAGGCCTGTCAATGAGTAGTAAAGCTGCAGCAAAAAAAAGGATCTTTTTAGCTTGATTGCAGAAACCAGAGATTAAGACATACATTAGCCAGAATGAAAAAAAGAATGCATTACCAGCTAATCTGCATGGCTCTGAATTACTCATTGATGATGGCAAGCACTAATGGGCCCTTTTCTGCTGCCCATGCAGTAATCACACTTGTCCATTTGAATATGTAAAGTATAAATATTTAAAGTATAGGTATTCATAGTTCTAAGAACACGTTGAGTTATTAATATAAATATGTTGTAATTTTGGATATAAGTACACCAAATGTATAGAGTTGGGATGTTTTTATGATATTTTTTATAAGATGTTTTAGAGTTAGTTAGGTACTTGGGTAAAGATTTTTATCAAATAAATCAATCAGTTCAGTTCTAGATCTTTAAAAAAAAAATTAATTATGAATTGTATAGTATTTCATATTCATAGGTTATGTACTTAAAAATTTAGTTATTTCAAGCAGGAACTATATTTTTCAGTATGTTTCATATTTCAACTGCTTTTTTTCTGTTCCAGGTAGGATCAGTGCACCTGTGTTGCACCTAGGATTAGTACCTGTACAGTTTAGAATATATAACCTAGTTCAAGTGTTGCTCATGAAGCTTTAGGATTGCATCATCATTTTTGTATTTTTAAAGTCTCATGTGATTATGTGAGAGGAAGTTGAAGGGTATATATAAAGGGGATTTCATGTCATGACGTTGTATCCGTTTTCTGAAGAAGTTGGTTTTGTTTAAACTGACAAAAAGCTTGTGTGGAGCTTAAATAAATTCATATATTTTACATAGTTTTTCTACATGGCTGGTGATTTGGTTCAGAGCGCTGGAGGTTTTCTGGAGATTTCCTATTGTTTTCTTTTCTTTATTGCAGAATTTCATACTTCTTAAGCTACTATGCTTTCCACTCCAAAATCTGTCTTTTATTAGCTTTGCAAGTGGATAAGGGTTATTATTCAAGAGTGTCCTTGGTGTCTAGTGTTCCCCCCACTTACTTCTTTCTTGCTGCATAGCTTTTGTTCTAACTTTTGAAGTGACTTAGGGATTTACATAAAAGTCATTGGTGTCTAGTGTGTCTTCCCCAGTACTATAGGATTAGTCAAGGAGAGTTTAGACATGGGAGCCACTCCCACCACACACACACACACACACACACACTCTCACCATACATCTAACATTCCCCTCACCTCCCCCACACACACACACCCACTCACCCACACATAAACACACACACAGATATGCACTCAACCTAGCACTACCAATCCGCTAAATATCTTCCCACCTACCTCTCATACAGTTTCTCACATTGACTAATGGGTAACAATAAACATTTTTCTCAAGTTAACTAAGGCAGCTGGCAGAAAGGATTTATGCAGATCACTGGTTTTACGAGTCATTTGGCTTTGTAAAGCACTTACTGTAGGTATTTCTGTGGGGAAGTGCATGGATTATTATCATATTGCACTTCTTCACAATGTCTCATTAGCATTTGTTGTAGGCCACAGGCACAGACCACTGTCTACTTCTGCACTACAGTAGGGATGTGTAAGAATCAGAAACAGCGACTGACAATGGTAAAAAGGGCTGACCACTGGTGGTAACGTGCCTGAATCCCAGCCCAGAGAAGTTTACAAGCTGATGGTATGCACCACATGCTGTATTTTACAACATTTATATATTGCTAGTTTTTAATAATCCTGCATTTAGTGAATGGCCAAGCTACGTTACTATACAGAGTGTGGTTTTACACTCAATGCACATTTGTTCATGCATTATTAGAATAAATTATCCAATGTATCTGTGGCATTACTCTAGATTTTTTTTGACTGTAGTCAGTCTAAATTGGCATATCCAAATGCAAAGTTCTGAGTCAGATCTCCATATTTCCATCACATCGCTGATCAAAACAGTTTATTTATAAATGGAGACAGTTTTCATGAATAAATATATTGACATATTATCTTTTAAATGTTCACAAAATGAAACATTATTATTATTATTTTCGGTGGTAGATGGGGCAAATATAACTTTGCAAATATGAGGCTTCATTTGTAGTCCTCTGGGACCTTCTCAACATTGTTATATGCCAGGTAAACCTTCAGTGGGGTTGACAAGTAAATGCATAGTGTTATATTCCAAGTCAAATTCATAGTTGCTTTCTTCGTTATCACTTATTTTTCACTAGACATAGAAATAAACAACTTCTATTAGTCACTGTGATAATTTTATGGCTCAGGCTATGAACTAAACAGAGTGTGATGGTTGTGTTGTTTCTCATTTTCACTAGCATAATCTGTCCCTTATAGAAAGTGTGTTCTTTTCCATTCTCTTTATATCAGCATGTTTTAATTTATTGTCCCTGCAGTCTCTTTTCTTGACACCTCATTGTGTTATTTTGGATTCAGTCGTACAATGTGTTTTGCTCCAGAAGCATGCTTATTGCTTATGCATCAAACTTACTTGTATATCTCCATTTACTAGATGCTGTGAATTTCTATAAGCTCTAAGCATACTTGTCAGCTTATTTCAACTAAATATATTTTGCCTTGTTGATACTTTGCATCAAATTATCAACTAGCGCCCAGACTTGTAGCTGTGGTGGAGTCACTCTTCTATGAGTAGTACCTTGACAATCAAAATATTCCTGAAACTTATGGCACTGAAGAGTGGACTGTTTTTGACATTCCAGATGTTTTAGATATCTTATAAAGAGCCGATACCACAGCATGTGCTGTTGTAAAAACAGTAGTTCAGTAATGCAGAATCACTGTAATCAACAAATATTCTTTACTGTGTAGAAGTCCATAAAAGTCAATGCTGAAGTCAATCTATAATTCTTTTGGGAGTTCTGAAATTTACATGATAACCTTTTATTGCCATAATGAACAGGTCTTTCAGAATCTTCTCTATAGTGTCATTCATGCAAAAAATGGTTGCAAGTCAGAATACTTAGTGGCATTTCAGTGAATGAATTTGCAGAATGAGTGGCCACATGAAGGGTGTGCATGATTCGGAGACACACACTTACCACTAGGGGGGATTACCAAGCAGCAGTGCTGGCTGCAATATATGTTAACAAGCATAATCCAATGGTAATGGAGCAATAATTTAAAAGGACAAATGCAGTGTACACTAATAAGGTAAAAGAAGATGGTGGAGTGATTCGTAAATGTATAAATGCAGAGCTGCAGCACTTCAATCTACCAAATGTCCTTGTTCATGCTAAGGGAATTGCAAAAAATGTTAGGTGTCACTGTAGCATTAGTAAATGTGTATCTGTAAGAAGCTCTTTTTGACATCTGGCTATATCCCTTCAGACTGCCACCAATTAAATGACATCCCTTACTATCATGGGTCAGTAACTAAGGAGCTTCAGTCCTCACCACTAACACCAATATGAGACTGTTATTTAAACAGAAGTAATATTTCACAATTTTCCCCTAAGATCACAAAAGAAACATGGTCTATTTTTCTGACACTGGACTATATACCTATGTTCACCCAACTGTATTTTCTTATTACACACTTCAGAGCAAAGTGTCCCAGTTTAAGACATCTGATGCACTCACATTCAAAGTAAATCTCAATCTCGCACATCTAAACACTTCTGAGAAAATCTGACACAGATTTCCAGCTATGTCTCTTACCCAAAATAAATACAGAAATGCTGCCATCAATCAGAGGGTCTTCATGCCCTTCAAAAGGGGTGTCCAATTATGAAAATTAATTATCAAAATAAATGATAGCTATGACCAGAACAGGCATGCCTTGGGGTGACCTGGGGAGTATGAAACAGGTAGAAGCACTCTCTAATCTCTAAACAAAAGCACTGTTTTCCAGCCACAATGTAAAATAATGAAAAACATTTAAAAAGTAAAAATGATTATAAAATTGAAAAATCAATAACACTCAATAAACATTAGAATTCAATCACCAGAAATGTACATCAAACTGTAGGATAGGAATCCATTATTCAAGAAAAAAACTCTATCTTAATAACTAAACTTTCCTGATCTAACTTATGAAATACTGTCCCTGATCTACTCTAAGATATAATAGCAAGGCCAAGGCAAGCTTACAGTTTTCTTGGTGAGTTCACTTTTCTTGGTGTCAACGGACTACTCAGTACTTGACAAACTGCACAGCTTCACAGTCTTAACTGTCTTCTTCAGCAGTCTCAACTGTCTAATTTCAAAATATAAAAGTCAGCTGTAAAAAATAATCTTTTTTTGTCAATCAGCTGTTGAAATCATCTCCTAGGAACATTCCAATGACATCACTCACTGCTCAGCTGATTCTCCACAGTGCTTTAGAATGTCCCTTTGAAACATGCACAGTTAGAACTATATCAAAGCAGTGACAGATTCTTTAAACATTTTGTTTAAACATGATAACACTCAACATTTCAAAACTTATTTACATTTTCGCAATAAGGCATGCTGGCATACAACACAATTTAGTCCGAGAATATGTACAAATCTCCTGCCAGACATGCTAACACAGATGACAGTGTTTTCAGTTACTTCACATTCTTATTGCTATCACTATGAGCCATATTGTGTGTCTCATCACCTCAAGAGGCACCATGTCTTCTGGCCTTGCTTAACATTTCATGGACCCTATGACACCTACATTGTGGACTGGCACCATGTGGATAGATAGATCATGCAAGACACTATAGACATGTGTCAGCCTCATTTGCAGCTTAGTGTATGCACAATGTACACACCAAACACCAAATGATTTACTGGATAAACAGTCACCACTATATGCATTTATTTTCATAAATGTGCTCATTCAGCAAAATTTTACACTTATCCATGAGGCACTTTCAACCCCACTTGAAACAATTCTAGTGTTGAATAGCTTTTTTTTTTGTTAACAAGTTCACTGATCTGTTTTTCATTTGTATGAATCTTTAGTATCATGTGATACCTCTTCTCAGTTGCTTTCTATCACTCTCTTTTTAAAAGAAAGTCATACGTTATAAAGGATATTTTATGCCTAACAGTCCTCCATCTCTTGGTCAGGCATCTATCTATCTGTCTATGTATTTATCTCTTTCTCTATCTATCTATCTATCTATCTATCTATCTATCTATATATGTATGTATGTATGTATCTGTCTAGTATATGCAAGAAATAAATGTTAAAATATCGCACAAAACTGCTTAAAACACAAATTAAAAATAACACAAAAAAGTCTCATTTTGCAGGGAAAAAAACCCCGCATCCCCCCACCCCACATTCCCCACACACCCTGCTAATTATATATATCATCTTCAAAACCATAGTACAGTGGAGAAAGGGAAAATTCCCCACTCCCCCTGTTGCACAATCTCACACTGAAAAAAAGCTGGTAATGTGCAATCAGATGATTTTCGATTAGCTGTACCTGCTTTTTTGCATCCGATGAATTAAATTCTTGGGCACCAAAATACAACACACACACACTCATTAAAATATATGTATAAATATATATATATATATATATATATATATATATATATATATATATATATATATCTTAGACAAACCCAAAAAGCAGCAAAACAGCTAAACAAGTCTTAAGGTGCAATGTAAAATTCCAAGGATTCACTTCGATGTTAGCATAAAACAAAGCAAGGATTTATTATAGACAGAACAAACATAAGCGCTTTCGCGGACTCACACTCCGCTTCATCAGACGTAAAGCAAATAAAAAAGACAACCTTTATATACAAAACATGATAGTATGCTATTAATCAATTAAAGTGCAATTGTAACTAATTATATAGACAAATCTATGCTTAAAGCTATAGAACATTAAAAACTACATAAAATACAAAATAAAACTTATGTATAATAATGGTAAACATAAAAACATAATGTATATATAATTTGCATAGCAATTATTTCAATTTCCTAGCATTCAAAGCGGGCTTAATAGATACAGTGTCATTTAAACCCCTTCCCCTATGTGCACCCAAACGTAAAATCCATTTTAATTCGGAATTCTCAGTATCATTCACAATGTTACCCAAGCATATATTCTCGGGTTGTATGTGTAAAATTTGAAATAGAAATGTATGTTCAGGACCTTCATGAATTACATGTTTTGCTATTGCACTATATTCATCTTTTCTGTGTATACTGTAAACGTGGTCCCTGATGCGCTCCCGTAGGGACCTATTGGTTTTTCCTACGTAGTAGGAAAAACATGTTGTGCAATGCCCAACATAAACAATATTTCTAGTATTACAGTCTCCCTTGCATCTACGTTGCCACAAATGCCCTGTATCGGGATGTTTAAAGAATCTTGATTCATCGATATATGCACAATAGGCACATTTGCTACATTTGCTGGTACCTGCTAAAATAAAAGGGGGTGTAGCTTGCATTCCTATTTCATTGTTTTTATAACAAAGGGACTGTTTCAAAGTTTTATCCAAGGATTCACTTCGATGTTAGCATAAAACAAAGCAAGGATTTATTATAGACAGAACAAACGTAAGCGCTTTCGCGGACTCATTCTCCGCTTCATCAGACGTAAAGCAAATAAATAAGACAACCTTTATATACAAAACATGATAGTATGCTATTAATCAATTAAAGTGCAATTGTAACTAATTATATAGACAAATCTATGCTTAAAGCTATAGAACATTAAAAACTACATAAAATACAAAATAAAACTTATGCATAATAATGGTAAACATAAAAACATAATGTATATATAATTTGCATAGCAATTATTTCAATTTCCTAGCATTCAAAGCGGGCTTAATAGATAGTGTCATTTAAACCCCTTCCCCTATGTGCACCCAAACGTAAAATCCATTTTAATTCAGAATTCTCAGTATCATTCACAATGTTACCCAAGCGTATATTTTTGCACAAGTGGGAAGCCTTAGGAAAACAAGGGCTAAACCTTTTTTCTCTTCAGTTATAGCTCAACCTGAGAAAGAAAAAGCTATGGAAGATACTACTCCTTCCATAGTGATACCCTATTGCAGCAATATTCAACAGATACAGAATATTGTGCAAGATAATTGGCATATTTTATTGGTTGACAATGAAACACACAAGTTAGTAGGTAATACACCCAAATTTATCTATAAGAACAATAAAACTTTGAAACAGTCCCTTTGTTCTAAAAACAATGAAATAGGAATGCAAGCTACACCCCCTTTTATTTTAGCAAGTACCAGCAAATGTAGCAAATGTGCCTATTGTGCATATATCGATGAATCGAGATTCTTTAAACATCCCGATACAGGGCATTTGTGGCAACTTAGATGCAAGAGAGACTGTAATACTAGAAATATTGTTTATGTTGGGCATTGCACGACATGTTTTTCCTACTACGCAGGAAAAACCAATAGGTCCCTACGGGAGCGCATCAGGGACCACGTTTACAGTATACACAGAAAAGATGAATATAGTGCAATAGCAAAACATGTAATTCATGAAGGTCCTGAACATACATTTCTATTTCAAATTTTACACATACAACCTGAGAATATACGCTTGGGTAACATTGTGAATGATACTGAGAATTCTGAATTAAAATGGATTTCACGTTTGGGTGCACATAGGGGAAGGGGTTTAAATGACACTGTATCTATTAAGCCCGCTTTGAATGCTAGGAAATTGAAATAATTGCTATGCAAATTATATATACATTATGTTTTTATGTTTACCATTATTATGCATAAGTTTTATTTTGTATTTTATGTAGTTTTTAATGTTCTATAGCTTTAAGCATAGATTTGTCTATATAATTAGTTACAATTTCACTTTAATTGATTAATAGCATACTATCATGTTTTGTATATAAAGGTTGTCTTTTTTATTTGCTTTACGTCTGATGAAGCGGAGTGTGAGTCTGCGAAAGCACTTACGTTTGTTCTGTCTATAATAAATCCTTGCTTTGTTTTATGCTAACATCGAAGTGAATCCTTGGAATTTTACATTGCACCTTAAGACTTGTTTAGCTGTTTTGCTGCTTTTTGGGTTTGTCTATTATATATCAAAGGACTTTGCATTTGTTTTCTAATATATATATATATATATATATATATATATATATATATATATATATATTGGTGTGTGTGTGTGTGCGGAGATCTATATTATGTTATCAAAAAGGCTTTCCATTGAATGCCTTTTCATCGAACCATAAAAAGCGAACAGCCAAATAAGCAAAGGAAATCCCAAACAGTGAGATACACCACAACAGGTCAAGTACACGCACAGTCCCAAGCAAAAGGCAAATGCTACACAAATGGAAACACAAGTAAAAATATGAATAAAAACAAAGTTTATTGCAAGATGTGAGCGCTTTCACAGTGCTAACCGCCGCTTCTTCAAACAGCCAAATAACTGAATGGCCACATCAGTGATTTTTGCCCCCCACACCCCCCAGTGTGGGTGCTGTGCCCCCCCATCCCCCTAACTAAATATACAAACTCCAAGATAGCACTACAGTGGGGAAAAGGGCAAACTCACTGGGATGGCCAAGCAATTTTTTTCCCCGGGAAGAAAATTGATGATGTAGCCATTCGCTGAAATGGGAGTTTGCTTTTTAAGGGTTGATGAAAAGGTGTTCGATGGAAAGCCTTTTCGATAAAATAATATAGACCCATATGTGCGTGTGTGTGTGTGTACACAGATATATATATATATATATATATATATATATATATATATATATATATATATATATATATATACACACATACACACACACACACACACACACACACACACACACACAATTAGAACATGTAATTGCAAGATGGCTGCACCTTATGTGGCAGTGGCCTCATCTCCCATTGTTCACCCCATGTTCTTGTTGAAGTTGTCAGTATGTGTCATTATTGGAGTCACTTGTGGCTGGGTGTAGAGTGGATGCAGTCTTGATGTCAGTAGTGTTGGTGGATTGGTTGGATCGGTGAACCATTTGGATTAGCTCGAGTAGCCTGGAGTGGCTGAAGTGGTTGGTCTGGTCATGGCAGTTTGGGCCTACATGGGAGAGGTGCGCCAAGCTGAGGGGTCTATATTAGAACCACAAAAGCTCAATTCAGAGAATGGCATTTTACATTGAAAATGCCATTCAACTGTTATATTGAGATCACGGTAGAGTGAAGATTGTAAAATTTGTCCTTTCCTCACTGTAGTGTGATCTCGGAGTTGGTGTATATAATTTTACTTATTTATTTATTTTATTTTACATTTGTTGACCGGGATAGTCTGACTGGAAACTTGTCCATTTTCAGCGGAGGCCCGGGGAAAAAAGCTCCATACATACAGAAAAACTGTTACATTAAACAAGTTAAAGCATTGTTACAGATACAAAACATAGGATAAAAAATCATTCATTCTGTCATATATAAATCTAATTTGTTGTAGATTAGGAAGCAATGTAGGGTTGGCCAAAAGACCTCTTTAGCACATGTTTATATTGCCAGAGTTAGTCAGAATTAGAGCCAGAACATAGTCATTGCCTTTTAAAGTACTGTTTTAGATTTTTTTTATCTGGGTTAGAACGGGTTCTGAAGTAAGCTCAGCAGGAAGTGAGTTTCATATTTTGCCAACAAATTTGGCATATAGAGAGTCTTCAGATGAGTTGTTGCTTTTGAGGTTTTGGACTAGTATTTTGTTGGATGAGCAAAGTGTCTTGAGGTTGCTGTAAGGGGTGATAATTTTTGTAAGTACGGGTGTGTTTTCAGGTTGGTACAGAATTTTATGTGCTACTATTAGCTGATTGTACTGAAGTTGGATAGGCAGTTCTAGCCACCCTAGATTCTTTAGGTTCAGACAGTGGTGTGTTCTATATGCTGCTCCAGTGGCAAATCTAGCAATATGATTAAAGCAGCTAGAGAGTTTATTAAGGTCAGACTTACACAAGTTCGTGAAGAGAGGGGATGTATAAAGGAGGGTGGAAAGTAGATGTGTATGGGAAATTACTGTTCTAGCTAGTGGAGTGAGGAAAGGTTTGATCCTGTATAGTGAGGCAAGCTTTTTATTAACTTTTTAAATAGTTTGGTTAATATGCATATCAAAGTTGAGGTTATTATCAACTGTTACACCTAAGAGTTTGGCACAGGGATCTGGCATCAATGACAGTCATTGTTAGATTTTATAGTAAAGGTTGGAGCGGAGGTTTTATGAGTGGGGGAGAAAAGCAGTAGCTTCATTTTGTTAGGATTTAATAGGAGATATCAATTACAGAGCCAATTTTCAACAGTTTTAAAAACATTTTTGGATAGAGTCTGCAGACTTTAAGGGGAGCTGGCAGAGCAAATCAAAGTGGGGTCATCTGCATATTGAATCCAGGTGGCTGTTGGGATGACTGTGTACAGGTCATTAATAAAGATAGAAAATAATAGGGGCGCTTATACAGAGCCCTGAGGGACCCAAAGAGTGATATCTAGAAGGGAAGATAGTTTGTTCTGCCATAGTACAGCCTGTTGTCTACCACTCAGATAAGATTTGAACCACTGGATAGCCTGGACATCCAGGGGAATAGTTTTAAGTGTGTGTATAAGTAGTTGGTGATTGACCATGTCAAATACTTTGGAGAGATCAAGAAAGAGGGCAGAAGAAAGTTGATTGTTGTTTCAGTTTTGATTAATAACATTGGAGAAGGAGAGGAGGGCTATGGTTGTACTGTGGAATGGTCTGAAACCATGCTGCGAGTTAGCCAGGAGATTGTGCTGAATGAGATGGATCAGGAGTTGTTTATGGATGCACTTCTCCATGATTTTAGCCAGGGGTGACAAAATAGCTATAGGTCTGTAATTTGACAATTCCGTGGAACTGCCCACTTTGTGGAGTGGAATAACATGGGATGTCTTCCAGGTGAAGGGGATAGTTGCTTCTCATATAGTTCTATTGATCAGGATAGAGATCAGGTATGCTATGGCATCTGCAGCTTTTTGTAGAAACTCAGCTGGGAGGAGATCCACTGCAAGAGTGGTAGGTTTTAGTTTCTTGATTAGGGCATGGATAACTGATGTGGAAACTGGTTGAAAGTTAAAGGGGAGTTGAGAACTAGGTGTGGTGGTGTTAGGACTTGGGCAACTGGGAGATAGTTATCTAGTAACTGGATAGATTCTGTGAAGAAACTATTAAAAGAATTGGCAATGTCTTCTGAAGGTTTTTGGATGGTAGCCAAGGGGGTAGGAGTTGTGAATTGCCCTGGGTGAATAAGTTTATTTATGCTTGCCTAAAACTTTTGCGGATTGTTTGTCTGGTTTCTTTTGAAAGCCATGGAGCAACTTTTGCTTTAGTTCTTATAGAATGTGCAGGTGCATGGGTATCAGGATGGCTAGGAATTTGGTGTTGAAATATAATACAGCTTCTTCAAGTGGTAGTTGGTTTAGGACTGCCCAATTACATGCTTTGAGTTAATTTTGGAGATTAGGGGGGGTTAAAGTTGTTGTTGTTTCTAATTATTTTGCAAGTAGGTTGGTGGGGGATGTCAGTCTTATGCCGGATTATATAGGTAAGAAAATGGTCACTTATCTCTTCAGGTTGGGTACCGGCCCTATACATGTGGGGATGGCTATTAATGAGTATCCAGTCTAGGATACTATCTTTGTTGTTAGGTTTACTGATCCTAGTAGGGGAGGATATGATCTGAGTAAATCTGTATAGATTTACATGGATGGTCAGAGATTCTGAGGAACAAATATTCCAGTTGATGTTGAAGTCTCCTAAAACAATGGTTTCTTGAAGATAGGTACTAGACAGCCAAGAGAGGTATCTTCTAGGGTGTTTGCATTATTACCTGGGGGAATGTAAACACAGGCTATGTTAATACTTTTGTTTTTATAATTTGAAGCTTGGTAATGAGAATTTCAGCATTATCAACACAGGGTGGTTTTGTGGAATCAGAGGTCACATCTAGAGTAGTTTTGTATAGTACAGCTACCCCTCCTCCCTTCCTAGTGGTACAGTCTAACCTTAGTATGTTATAACCTGGGGGTAAAACCTCATTATCTGGTGTTGATGGTTTTAGCCAGGTTTCAGTAAGACAAAGTATATCTGGGGAATGTGTATCTAAGAGAGCATGCAGGTGGTGGACCTTATTATTTAAGCTTCTAATATTTAGGTGACTGACCAGGAGTGAGTTTGAAGTTCTATTTAAAGTTCATAAGTTAGTAGGAATAGTAGAATTGGGGCTAGGATCAACTAGTGAGGTTGGGCCAGGGTTTGGATGAATGTCCCCATCCCTTGTGAGGTTGCCATGTAGTCTAATGGTGAGCTTCAGGAATTTAAATATTAGTCTTAGGTAATTCTTGGTTTTGGGGTTGATATATCTGGATCTAATGGGTTGGTGGTATTTTGTATCCAAAGAGTTAGTCATAAGGGGGATTATTAAGTGTTCTAATTTAATTAGTATTATTGCAGTGATGGTTTGGCTCCTTGGGTAGTGGTAACCTAGGTAGGACAGAATTTCATAGGTGGTGAAAATAAATGGAATTATCATCAAGGGTAGTAGGCAGTAAATTGGCATTAATTTGAAAGGTTCCATGGCCAATAACAAAGGAATTGTCTAGATATTATCTTTGATTTTTTTGCCCAACTTGAATAGAGGGATAATTAGGATAGGTAGGTACGGAGGGTCCTGATAATGTCTGGAGAGTTGTTGATTAGTTCTAAAAAGAGGGGGAGTGGTTTTAGAGCTATAAATTTAGGAATAGTAGGGGCGGGTGAAATTTGGGGGCAGGGTGAAGAGCGGAGCAAGCCCAAGCACAGTGGGGCTTAAACCTGACCATGAGATCTGTAGGACCTGTATAAACACGCAAGTACAATGAGACTTTTTTAAAATACTTTCTTACCCTTGTTTTTGCCTTCAGTATACAATTTGTATGTAGTATACTGTTAGTAATCACTTTTTGCAGCCTTTTCACACATTAAGCTTTCTTCTGCCAATTTTCTGCTATTTTTGTAGTTTTAGGGCTGCTTAGAAACTTAGATATATTTACTAGGAAATCCTTAGATATAGATATAGGAGTAACCCAGTTTAGTATTTTAGGGATGATTGTGGAGCTTTGAGAGATTACTGGTAGTGCTGTAGACCCGGTATGGCTAAACAATATAGTACATACAGACAGGATAAGGTAATATTAACCTTGGCAGATCTTTACAGAGTTAAGGGACAGTGCAGGAAGGTTTCCAGTTAGGTTTCAGCAGGGGAGCTGTCCTTCTGGTGTTCAAGCCTTTCAGGGATCTAGCAGATAGAGGGGGACAGAACCTGATGATAAATGCATAAGTTAGTATATGTGCTAAGGAAAGGGTCCTTCAGCCAGTAGAATATAGCACTGTTAAGAACATTTATTTTTTATACAGCAGAGTAGCAATAATCATTGAAAATGACCATAACACAATCAGAGCAGCCCAGTAGTTAAACACATTTCAAAGCAGAATGGTAGTATTATTAAATGCAGCCATGTATTTAAGAAGTAAAACAGTCTAAATAATATGAAATAGTGTCACTTTGGTTTAAAAAAATCAACCAATTCAAAGTCACTAGCTTATTTTTCTGTATTATTATTAATTAGCAGGGGGGGGGGGTGGCGGTGCAATCCCCCACAAAAGCAAGTTCAACGAATGTCATTTTCGATGTGAAAGCCATTCGTTGAACTGACTTTTCGTGGTCCTAATATAGACCCAGGCTGAGTGGATGGTGGAGACAGAATGTCAGAAGGTGTTGTATGGTGTTGTGCTGGATCCAGATTTGTTTTTGATGGAAGAAATTGGACCACTGCTGATGTGGAGATGAGGTTGGTGATGAAGTGTTTGGTGGATTGAGATCTTTTGTTTTATTTATTTATTTTTTTATGATTCTGTGTTATGTATATCTATGAGCCTGAAGAAAAGCAATTTTGTTCAGCTGTGCACTTTGTGTTTCTATTGTCCAAATAACAATAACATTTTACTTGACTTACTTGACTTGATCTATCTCTCCCTCTCTCTCTCTCTCTATATATATATATATATATATATATATATATATATATATATATATATATGTGTGTGTGTGTGTGTGTGTGTGTATATATATATATACTAAGTATATGTATATGTAAATGTATATGTTCACATGGTCTTTAGTCAAACTCCATCACATTGACAACAATTTACTGAATCTTAATAAATAATAATGAGGTGACTTGAATATACCCACCAGCAAAATCCAAGGAAAAACCCATTCCAGAGTGTTTACAGAGGTGTGTTTTGTTGGTTTATTTACAATGCACTGTGAGTTGATCTTGTGCAGTGAGTTGAAAACTAATCTAATCTCAGTCATATACACACACACACGTGTATATATATATATATATATATATATATATATATATATATATATATATATATATATATATATACACACACACACACACACATACATACACACAGGGCCAGTGCTAGCATTTTGAGGGCCCCCAGCAAGGTTCAAGTTGGGGCCCCTACTCAAGAGAACATCAAGCATGACCACATTGCCATTGCACCTCCTTCCCTGTCAATCTCATCCAGCACCATTTAACCACTAGTGTCACTACATTCAGATTATTAAGAATTGATGTGCCAAGCCACAGACTGGAATTTAGTACCAAGGTTACATTACGATAAACTTCTGTACTACAGTACGGTAGCTACTCACAGGTACACACATTGACTGACAATACCAATGTTGCATTAAGACAACCCCCTGTACCACAGCAAGGTAGCTACTCACAGGTGTGCACACACTGACTGGCATTTAGTGCCAGTGTTACATTATGACAAACCCTGTACCACAGCAAGATAGCGTCTCAGGTACACACACTAACTGGCATTTAGTACCAATGTTACAATCCTGATAAACCCCTGTACCACAGCAAGGTAGCAACTCACAGGTGCACACACTGACTGGCATCGAGTACCAATGTGACATTGTGAAACCCCTGTACCACAGCAAGGTTGCCAATCAGCTGCACACACACCAAATGGGATTTAGTGCCAATGTTATATTATGGACAAATGCCTGTACCACAGCAAGTTAGCCACTCATAGATGCAGACAGTGACTGCATACTCAACTGCCCAGATGTTCAAAGAATGTCCAGATGTGACTCTTGTTTGGCCTGTTCCTCAATTTAGAGTTTTCTGGATTTTTTTGTGGCAAATCATTGATGACTGAATTCATTAAATGACAGGCATTTCAGTTTAACTTCATATACCCTTCAAAACATGCATGGTAAGACCTTTTATTCTAACATTTTCAGTTTATAAGAGCAATATTTAAAATTTGCCCAGATCTTTGGGGCTGGAACCTCATTATCTGTGGCTTTGTCCAGATTTTGTGCCATGAGATAGAGAGCTACAGCTGGCATTTAGTAGCAATGTTGTTACATTATGACAAGCCTCTGTACCGCATCAAGGTAGCCAGTCCCACAGAGGTACACAAGAGACACAGAGAGACAGAGACTCCCACACACGAGACACAGAGAGACAGAGACTCCCACACACAAGAGACACAGAGAGACAGAGACTCCCACACACAAGAGACACAGAGAGACAGAGACTCCCACTCACAAGAGACACAGAGAGAGACAGAGACTCCCACACACAAGAGACACAGCGAGAGACAGAGACTCCCACACACGAGACACAGAGAGAGACAGAGACTCCCACACACGAGACACAGAGAGAGAGACAGAGACTCCCACACACTAAAACAGACACTTGCACACAGGACAGACACCCACACATGATAAAGACTGCACATTAACACCCACACAATTACTGACATGCAGAATAGTCACACTGCAGATGTATACAACACAGCTATGGGACACAGAAAAGACTACAGACAACATACAAGGGAAAGCCATGGGGATTACAGAGCCTGAGGCAGACTCAAACCCAAACAAACCCAAAAGAAAGCCATGGGGATTACGGAGCCTGAGGTAGACAGACTCAAACCCAAATAAACACACAAAGACATGGGGATTACTGAGCCTGAGGCAGACTCAAACCCATGCACAAGAGAGTAATGGGGATTAGTAAGTCTGACACAGGCAGACTCAAACACAGAGAGAAAAAGGTGAAGACCAAAGTGTCATTCATCTTCCATATGCATTTACCTCTTCAGCTTCTGACTGCTGCTACTTGTCTGTTCCTCCTGCGCTTCTGTCCTAGCCCCTGATGAGTCCTGCTGCTCCTAACTGTCCTACCATCCTGATGAGTCCTGCCACTACCCTGCTGCTCCACACGAGTCCTTCTGCTCCCGACAAGTCCTGCTGCTCCCGAGTCCAGCCGCTCCTAGCCGCCTTTGCCTAACTTCCTGCTAGTTCCATCCTCATAGTCCTACCTGTTTGAGGTACGCAAACAAAAAGCGAATACACAGTATACAAGCCACACTAAGGTACTACCTGAAATTACTGCCTGACAGCATTTTAAAAGATTACTGGAAAGGAAATATGAGCACATACCTAACCTACAGTTTTACTGGGATCTTACAAATTTTCTTCCGGACAAAGTCTTCAATGAGGCTGCCATGTGATACACTTCGTCCCACGTCATGCTCAGTTGAGAGCACAGCTAAGCTTGAAAGTCTCTCCTGACTCATTGACGAAAGCAGGTATGTCTTTATGAGTTTCAGCTTAGAAAAGCTGCATTCTGCAGTAGCCACTGTAATGGGTGCAGTCAAATAAATGCACTGTGAAACATAAGTATTTATATATATGTCTTGCAAGTGGTTGCGAATAAGGAAATTTAACACAGTCAGTGGTGATGATTCATTATCAATCATTCGAGAAAGGCTTTTAAGTTCATATCCAAGGTCAATGTCATCAATGTCACAGTGGCCACTTATTCTGTCAGTCAGTTGTTCTTTCAGAGCCTTGCAGTGTTGCAGCAGTGTGTCTTCTGCAACATCACTCATGACTTTAATATTTGATAAAAATCCGAAGGCCTTATCAAACTCAGAAAGCTGCTGAAACCGGTCAGTAAACGATTGGAATGTTGTGTCCAGCAGCACATTGAAGAACTCTACACGTAATTTTAACGCTGAATCCTGTATAGTCTCATCTTCTCCTTCATAGTCAAAGAACCGTTTTACTTTCCTCCGTCTCTTTTCTTGAAATGTGGTGCCAACATCCAGTTCTTCCGCTATCTTGGACGCTTCGCCCATGGCATGTTGTAATCCCGTTTCTCTGTAATTCTTTAGCAGGTCCATAGTGGATGCCAGCACTTTGACACATGTTGAAATATCAACAGATGGACTCTGCAGAACTTTGCTTGCATGATTTACCTCTGTCAACACATCATACCAAACCACTAAACATACAATGAACTGGTATGACATAAGTTCTGAGCACAGTCCTCTTGCTTGTTGATATGTTGCAGCATCATTTGTACGTACTGCTTGCCTTATCTCCTGTAATGCCTCAATGACTCCCTTCAACTGAAATCTTACTGCCTTGACAGAGTCTATCCTGCATTCCCAGCGATTCTCCAACAGTGGCTTCACAGTGACATTTGTGTGCCGTTTTAAGATCTGCCATCGGCTTGTTGATGCTGAACAGAGTACATAAATGTTCTGCAGACATCTAAAGAACGACACTGCCTGTACTAATGAATGTTCTCCATCACTAACTATAAGATTTAAATTATGGCAGGAACACGGCATATAAAAAGCCCTTGAATTCATCTGTTTTATCCGGGCCTGCAGTCCAGTGAGTTTCCCCTTCATGTTGCTGCCATTGTCGTATCCTTGTTCTCAACAGTCATTATTGTCCAGCTGATGATTTTGAAGGGTCTGAAGAAGAGCTTCTGTCAGTCCTGCCCCAGTTGTGTCATTCACAGGCACAAATCCCAGAAAATGTTCCTCAACTGTGGCTGCAGTCTGTGAAATATCCGCATACTGAACTACTACAGTCATTTGCTCTTGATTGCTGATGGTCTGGCGTGCAATCAAGAATCACATAAAAGTACCTAGTGTTCTTCACCTTCGCTACAATGATCCTTAAAATAGCATTTGCAATCAGCTGGATAACTTCATTCTGTATGTCCTTCCCAAGATAGTGATCCATTATCTCTTTATTACGAATACGACGCAAATGTTCAGCCATGACAGGGTCAAACTGAGACAAAAGTTCCACTTGACCTAAGAAGTTGCCATTGCCATAGGTGTCCAGGGCATCAGTTGTACCACGGAATGCCATATTCCATTCTGCCAAGTACTGAACAACAGCAATAATGCGTTCTAACACACCACACCAGTGAGTTATCTCCTTTTCAACCACTGCTTGCCTCTTATCATCCATGGTCTGCCTATTCTTTATTCTGTTGTCCAGTTCCTTCCACTTCATCATGCATGCCATATGCTCTGGCGCTTGGTCATGGCTGTGTAAAGCTTTGGACATCTCTCTCCATGCTTTGTAATCAACTAACCTGAGAAGATGGTTAGAATGTCCAAACAATTTGCATGGAAAGCAAAACAGTGCATCCTTTGAGACCGAATATGTCAGCCAAGTGCGTTTTGCTCTCGCTCCATTAGGCAGCACATGGAAATAGTTCTCAGATGTAAATCTTCTTTTCTGCTCATTGACTGGGAACTGTGGTAACACCACTTGCACAGGTCCATGCTGAATGGCAGCTACCCTAAACTCATCCCTAATCAAGTCTGGTCAAGTCCCTAGATTCTCCAAAGATGTACCTGACACTCCCTGCATGTCATAGGCCGCATCTGTCATTACGGAAGTATAGGCTCCTTCTGTATCAAAGTCTGATGATCCAGGCAACACCTCAGGTGAATCTGCATTTGCTGCCATGCTTTCACCCATGGTAATGGCTGTAGGTCCACAGGAGGTAGCTTGTGGTGTGGCCGCAAGAGAGTGGTCACTTTCTAGTGAAAGGATGCTTGCCTCACAGTGGTCAGATTTTAATGCAGAACCATTGTGTTGTCCTGAAGGCAGACTTTTTCCTGAATCTCCCCTCTCTGATGAGTCACAGAAACATTTCATAATGGAACCCTGTTTCTTTGCATCCTCATTCCTCTGCTGCTGAAGCTTTCGTTTTGCTGCTCCTGACAAATATGTACGCTTCATCTCTAACTGGGAATGGAAGTAAAGCAGAATTACTACACATGCAGAGTCCTTTTGTCATACTGTTATTAAAAATGCTTAATGACTTGCATTGACATCAGTCACTATTGCACTGCAGGCAGAAAGACTGAAGAATGACTAACTGGTAGGCACAAACAAGTAATGAGAGGCCCAGGTTACAGTTTCATGTTAAATATCTAACACTAGAGGTGAACTTCAGCTTTTCCTACACAATTCTTCCCCTGTCATCCCCCTAAACATGTGAAGAGGCCACAAATGATGCAAAAGATCTATATTACAAGCTCTCATACTAAAGTCTGAAAGAACTAATGACTAGGAGAGGCACAAGTTTGAAGGAGAACACAAAAAACTGAGGCAAGACAAATGTTACGGTACAATACAGACTACACATGCCCACTACCTCTCAATCTCTTAGCAAACTTGAACAAATCAAAAATCATTGGTTGAACAAAGGAGTGAAATCATGGATTTGCTAGAAAAGCTCATGTGTGAGGGATGAAGAAGTGGCACACAGATTGGGAGATGGACATTTCCACAACCCCTCTTAGCCCAGGATCCGTGTACAAAAGCATAAATCCAGTGAATGTACCATGCATTATGTGGAGGGTATGAAACAAGAAGTCCATTTCTGTTAGTAGTCTCAGCCGTCCGCATTGTGCTATGCAATCATTTTGAGAGAGAACAGGCTAAAAATCAAAAACATCTGGACACAATTCTCACAGGCCCCATCAACCTCCTAAAACTGTCAACTTAATTCCGATAGCCAAAAAACGTGGATAGCAGAGCAGTGTTTGCAGTAGTATGCGTTAAAGACATCAGTACATTCTGTGGAATTCTTACCCCCCCCCCCCCCCCATCTCAGCACAATTTTGGATGAAGTGAAAACAAAATTACCAATGTGCTTATACAGTCTGTGATCCCCCCCACCCATTACAAAAAAAAAATCCAGGCAAACAATGGACACTGCAACATTCTCACAGGTCCTAACCACACTCCCAAACTTTCAGTACAATAGCTATGGACCACAAAAATAAGTAATTGCAACAAGGCATATCAAGGACAGTTAGACAGCACTATAAACAGATAGCAGAACAGTGTTTCCATTAGCAGGCATTAAGATACCAGTACATTCTGCAGAATTCTTAACCCCCACCCCCAAGTCTAGGCAGAATTCTGGATGAAGTGAAAACAAAAAGGCATAGCATAAACAATGTGCTTACAGTCCGTGACCCCCTATTAAAAATACTCCAAGCAAACAATGGACACTGCAACATTCTCACAGGCCCTAACCACACTCCAAACCTTTCAACACAATAAGTACGGACAATGAAAAAAGTTAAGCCATTGCATCAGTAGTACATTGTTGGTAAACACAATAGTAGCGTAACAGGGTTTGCATTAGTGTACATTCAAACATCTACACCTTCTGCAACATTCTCACAGCTGCTAACTACCCTCCTGACATTAGGCATGGTAAACAATGTACAAGTCCTCTCAACCTCCAAAGAGCATAATTCAAACAGCCAATAATAACTGCAGAACAAGGCGTAACATCAGGGATAGTTAAACAGTACTATAAACCTAGACAGCTGAACAGTGTTTACATTAGCATGTATTAAGATATCAGGCCCCATCAACCTCCAAATAGCATAATTTAAACAGCCAAAATAACTGCAGAACAAGCTGTAACACCATGGATATTTAAACAGTACTATAAACCTAGACAGCAGAAGAGTGCTAATGCATTAAGATATCAGTACATTCTGCGGAATTTTCACCCCCCCCCCCCCCCCCCAGCCAATGCACAATAATCCTGGATAAAGTGAAAACCAAAAACATAGGCTTAGTATTAACAATGTGCTTATACAGTATGTGACCCCCATTAAAAAAAGCTCCAGACAAACATTGAACACTGCAACATTCTCACAGGCCCTAACCACACGAAAAAGTTGCAGTCATTGCATCAATGAGTAGAACATTGCAGTTATATGCAATAGTAGTGTAACAGGGCTTGCATTAGTATACATTCAAAACATCTATGCCTTCAGCAGCAACATTCTCACAGCTGCAAACTACCCTCCCAACGTTAGGCATTTTAAGCAACATACAGGGCCCATCAACCTCCTAACCTCTCAGCATAATTCAGACACCCAAAAAAACTGCAGATCCAGTGTCTGTCTGCCTGGGATGACATGCTTGACAAGCCACGCTGCTTCGCAAGGGACGGCTTGCACCTGTCACCCCTGGGATTCCGGATATTGGCTAAGGCTCTTGCCACCCCCATAGTGCCTTTTTTAGGCAAGGCTCAAATTCTAAACCTACCACCCTAGAAAACAAAAATGGGAAGAAACTGAGGGTAATGCTGCTCAATGCCAGAAGTCTAAATCTCAAAATGCACGCACTCGAGGCCCTTCTCAGTATGGAGAACATCGATGTCTGTGCTGTAACTGAAACCTGGTTCAAGGCTCCTGAGAGCACCCCGGCACTATTAGGTTTTACCTCATATCATGCGTTCCGGCCCCAAAACCCGGACCACACCACAAAAGGAGGGGGTGTATCCATATTCATAAAGGATACCCACACCTCCAGGTTGGTGGCAACGCACGAAGCTTCGGAAACCATCCAGGTGCAACTAACCATAGGCAAAACTGCTCTACAAATTGTAGCATGCTACAGGCCACCCTCTCACTCAGGAACCCCACACAGCCTTCCTGAAGACACTGGAGGGTATAAATGTATCTCCAAACACCAACATATTGGGTGACTTCAACTACCCGAATATAGACTGGGAACATTACTCAAGCCCTAACTTTCTAGCCCAACGGTTCCTGGAGTTCATAAATTCAAATGCCATGGAACAGCTAGTCACTGTTCCCACGAGAGGAGAAAATATACTAGATCTCATTGTCACAAACATGGGGACAAAATGCTCCACACCGGAAGTATATCCCTCATTGGTGAGATCTGATCATAAACTAATCTCACTGGAAATCCACATCCCGCCCCCACCCCAAACAAAAAAGACCATAGTGAAGAACTTCTCTAAAGCAAACTTCACACTACTCAAGACTGGTGTGGTGTCCTTCAAGGCCCCTGAGCCAGTGGAAACCACAACCCAAGCTGCGGAAGCCCTTACAAATGCCTTCTATGAACACCTCCAGGACTGCATGGATCAGGCAATCCAAATAAAACCAAGACTCTTTCCACAAAGGGCAAATGTCCAGTCTGGTGGACCCCAGCCATTAACAAACTTTACAATAAGAGGAGAAAGCTATTACATGATAGAACAAAATCCATAAAAGGGAAGTCACCCCTGATCATTATTAGTAAAAAAATACGAGCACTCATAAAATCAACTAAGGCCAATTTTGAGAGAAAAATTGCCATGGATTCAAAGGACAATCATAAGGCCTTTTTCAGCTATGTTAGGAACCTGGGTGGAAACTCCCAGATATGCTCAGAATTAGTCCAAAATGATACAAAAATCACTGAACCCACAGACATTGCCAACATACTGGCAGACAGGTTCAGTGCAAACTTCACCCTCTCCCCCCCTAAAGGAGAGATAACTATCCCAGCCGAGTGTAGGCTCCCGGACATCTCAAATGCGCAGGTGAAAGCTGCTCTCTCTAAAGCTAAAAACACAGCATCAATGGGACCGGATGGTGTCCCCGGCTGTGTGCTACACGAAGCTAAATGAGGAATTAAACCGCACATAAGGCAGCTGTTTAATCTCAGCCTTACCACAGGATACGTGCCCAAGGAGTGGCGTACGGCAACTGTTGTCCCACTCCACAAAGGCGGCGCCTCTACGGACCCTGGTAATTACCGCCCCATAAGCTTAACAAGTCTAGTCTGCAAAGCTATGGAGAGGATCAAAATGGAGCTCATAAACAAAGATATAGGGGACTTGCAGACATTGGACCCGACCCAGTTTGGTTTTGTCAAGGGAAGATCATGCCTTTTGAACTTGGTCGACTTCTTCGAAACAGTCACCAAGGCCATTGATGAGGGAAAGGCAGTCCATACAGCCTACCTTGACCTTGCAAGGCTTCGACACAATACCCCACTCGGGTATTGTAGAAAAACTTACCAGCTTAAATGTAAACCCATATGTCACAAGATGGGTTGCAAACTGGCTTAAGGACAGAACCCACAGGGTTAGAGTTGCTGGCGCTGTGTCAGACTCCAAGCCGGTCACAAGTGGTGTCCCACAGGGCTCGGTCCTTGGCCCCTATTGTTTGGCATCTACTTCTCAGAAGTACAGGCCAACATAGGAGGACTTTGGCTGACAAAGTTTGCAGGCGACTGCAAACTGGGCGCCATAGTGGAAAGTGCATCAGACACGGATATCCTTCAGAAGGGACTCACGGAAACAGATAGCTGGTGCCAGAGCCATGGCCTGAAGTTAAACGCCAAAAAATGTATAGTCATACCCTTCGGGAAAAACAAGGTAACCCCAAGCTACCATATAGGTGGCAATCCACTAAGCACAGAAGAGGTTATCAGGGACCTGGGGACCCAGGTTGACAGTGGCCTTTCTTTTGACACTCACATTGCTAAAGTGGTTAGAAAGACCTTCTACATTGCCCACCTGATCATGAAGGGATTCACATCTAGATCTAGTGAGGTTATTGTTCCCCTGTACTCTTCACTTATCAGACCAATGATCGAGTACAATGTCCCCATTCGGGATGTATCTCACCCGACATCTGCAGCAATTGGAGAGACCCCAAAAGTTCCTCACCAAAAGGATAAAGGGACTCCAAAATCTGTCATATGCTGCCAGATTGAAGAAACTCCAGCTCTATTCAGTCGCATACCGTCTGCTCAGAGGTGACATGTGCCTGACATACAAGGCCATGTCCAACCCAGAATTAATGGACATGCTCCACCTCAAAAAATCCAAATCCACCAAAACCACTAGAGCAAGCGACTTAAACCTTAGCACGGATATAAATAGGATGTGCTGGAGGGATAGATTTATCACTCAGAGACTCCCTATGCTGTGGAATAAAATCCTGGGCCATGTGAGGCAGAGCACCTCGCTGACTCTGTTCAAGAGAAATCTAGACCTGTGGATGGGAGATCGTAGGTTTACCCCGGGAATCATCTCTGTGTCACTGCTGGACAGAGGCACAACAAACTAATGGGCACAGTATTTTTTCATATAAGGGGTGGCGTAAGCCACAAAATTTGGGCTAGGCTTATAAATGCCTTAGGGCAGATAGCGTAGTATAAACCTATGAACCTATGAACAAGCTGTAACATCTGGGATATTTAAACTCCACTATAAACCTAGACAGCAGAACAGTGCTAATGCATTAAGATATCAGTACATTCTGCAGAATTCTCACCCCCCCCCCCCAGCCGATGCACAATAATCCTGGATAAAGTGAAAACCAAAAACATAGGCGTAGCATTAACAATGTCCTTATACAGTACATGACCCCCATTAAAAAGGCTCCAGTCAAACATTGAATACTGCAACATTCTCACAGGCCCTAACCACACTCCCAAACTTTCAACACATATACTACGGACAATGAAAAAGTTGCAGTCATTGCATCAGTGAGTAGAACATTGCAGTTATATGCAATAGTAGTGTAACAAGGCTTGCATTAGTATACATTCAAAACATCTATGCCTTCAGCAGCAACATTCTCACAGCTGCAAACTACCCTCCCAACATTAGGCATTTTAAGCAACGTACATGCCCCATCAACCTCCTAACCTCTCAGCACAATTCAAACAGCCAAAAAAAACTGTAGAACAAGGTGTAACATCAGGGATAGTGTAAAACAGTACTATAAACCTAGATAGCAGAACAGTGTTTGACAAATGTGTAAAAAAAATCAAAACCTACTGCAAATTCAGTTGACTATCTACCAACAGTTTCAAAAAATAGCAGCTGAAGCCATTTCTTATTCTGAATACTTAAAAGATCCATTACTGAGCAGTACACATCACAATCATCTGGAAAATATACATTATACCCTTGCACAAAGGTGGAAGCTTGAGAGAACTTAAATTATAGGCCAAGAGCAATTCTTCCCCCACTACCTAAACTCCTAGAGGAATACATTCATTCTCAACCAATAATTTACTTGCCAAATCCCAACAGCTTCAGGCCTCATGCTGCAACTGCCCTCCTCAGTTATAACAACACAATTTACAAATGATGGTATCTGGCTTTCTCAATTTGTTAAAGGCCTTTGTCAGAGTCTCTCAAAAAACTACTAACTACTCTCACCAACCTTAATCAGATCCCCCTAGCCCTCCACTGGCTCCAAAGCTACCCAAAAGGTCATAAACAGCCATAAAATGTTTCCAGTATTTACCCCCCCCCTCTACTTCCACTCACATTAGCAGTCTCACAAGGCTATATCCTTGATCCACTTCAATTTAGTGGATTATCAACCTCAATACTGCCACATCCCTAGCACTCACAATCCAATATGCTGACATCGATACTCTTGTGTTACATCTACCATGCAACAGGTCATGTCCCAACCCAGACTGAAATAAGCTAATCTTCACCACTTACCCCATACGCCTAAGACTATTGACTTAGACAGCAGCATCTCACAAGACTGCCCACCTAGCCCTGCTCTAGCCCACAAGACTGCCCACCTATCCCTGCTCTAGCCAACTACAATATCCTTCTCTGTACCATTATTTATCTCCCCTCCTTTTCATCACCCCTATCCCATTCTCTCTACCTTTTACATATACAGCATCGATACTATCAAAACAAAATCCTCTTGCTCCAAATAAGTTATACACTCTCCTAACCAATGGGCAATCAAAATTAAATGTATATTACACTTCACATTCTCTTATGTTGTCCCTCATATAAACAGATAAACCAAATTATTTTACATATTTCTAGCACGTGTACTAAAAAGCATTTCTCCCTGGGCCTCCACTGAAAATGGGTTCTATCCCAGACTATCCAGAAAACAAATGTAAAATAAGTAAAGTAAAACTGGTATAACCACAGTCCCTCACCCCCATCCTCTTACCACCAGTACACGAACATAAAACAAAACTGGTACAACCACAACCTGACCCCCCCCCCACCCTCTTAGCACAAAAACTCTACACAAAACCAATATAAAACTGGTACAACCACAACCTTCCCATCCTCTTAGCACAAAAACTCTACACAAAGCCAAAATAAAACTAATACAAACACAGCCCACTCTCCCCCAAACCTCTTAGCACAAGAAATATGCACAAAAAATAATCACCCACCCCCACAAAAAATAAAGTTAAAACTAAACCCAAAAACTTACCTTTTATGCTTTCTACAGAAGGCTGCTTTCAATACTCTGCTCCCTCTTCACGACTGAAGGCTCACCTGCTCTGCTTGCCTTCCTCAGACCACTCAGTCCCTTTGAAGTTGCCCATAAAAGGACAGTTTGTCAGACCTTTTGAAAAGTTGCCCTTAGAAGGACAGTTTAAAAAGAGTAGAATCCAAAGACCACGACTGCTGCAAAGGCTTGATCCACTGCTGATCCGTTCCTGATGTAGTCCATCCTCACGCTGGTCCAAACCCCGCTCGATCGCTGCACTCTGCTGCTGCTAAGGAACACTCCTCTGTTTAAAAACAAGAGAAGTGATCCTTATTAGCTGCAGGTGCCTTTTTAAAGGCAGTTTGTGCAGGAAGTGATTTGCAAGGACCAATCAGGTCCTTGTTTCATCACTTCCTACTTTAAAAAAAAATCAAACAAGGACTTAGTTCGCAGGCTGCTGCAGCCAATCAGATCCCTTGTTTCAGCGAGCGGACCTGATTGAGTGCAGCTTGCCAGCGAATCAAAAAAAAAAAACGGAAACACAGTTTGAATTTTTGTGGTGACGGCAGGAAGCTAAACTATGTGGACATCCACGAGGAGCCGAGCTGAAGGAAAGTAACACTGGTCGGACCATCGGAGTAACCCACGGATGCTGAATGGGAGCCCTCATTTGCGGGGAAGTATTCTGGGGCTCCCTGCGGCCACGGGTTTCACGGGTGCCTAACATCGGCTATGTGTGTGTGTGTGTGTGTGTGTGTGTGTGTGTGTGTGTGTGTGTGTGTGTGTGTGTGTGTATATATATATATATATATATATATATATGTGTGTGTGTGTGTGTGTGTGTGTGTGTGTGTGTGTGTGTGTGTGTGTGTGTACAGCTATTGTAAAATTAAGACATCGAAAGCAAGTGATCAAGCATAACTACTCAATCACCAACTGACTGGATAAAACAGTGAACCAACAAAAGAAAATCAAAATGGTTTATTTGTTTTTGTATGGCAAGCCCCTCTGTGACCCACATGCCCTCCCTGCTAATTATATGCACCGCAATACAGCGAGGAAAGTGCAAAGTCCTCACTCAGAAAAAAAAAGTTGGTCTGTGCAATTAGCTGATGTTTGATTAGCTGTACTGACTTTATGTTCAACAACTTAAACTGTTGACCACTTGTCTGTAACCCATACATATACACACACACACACACACACACACACACACACACACACACACACACACACACACATATATACACACACATGTGTAAATCACAAAAAGTACAATGAAACAAGAACTGATCATGGACAGACCAAAAGATTTTAACTTATTGCATCCGAGTGACTCCTCCAGGTTCATCTGCAGTTAACTCATACTGACGCCTCTAGGCGTCAAATATTGCAAATTCATATTTGCATCAATAATTCCAAAACCATGCTATGTACAAGATATTAAAATATTTCATCTTAAATAATACAGAATGACAAACTCAACTGCATTAATATTTGACCTCTGTCTAATGCAGGTCAACAGATATTAACTTTTTATGATATTAATTTATATGGATGTAATTTTAACATTTTTCTAAATATTTCAACAACCATGTAACACAGACAGAATTCCTTACCTCATATGAAAGCTCTCAGCTAGATGAATAAAATGCTGCTGACAGTATGTGTATAACTTGAGTGGTTGCTGAGATATTGTAAGTTGTTTACAATATATTATAAAAGCAATAGTTACTGTGTTTTACTGTGATTTATAAAACTCAGTTTAAGACCTAGTATTAAAAGAATACTACCACTATAGCTTATGGCTGAAGATATATGAACATTTATTTGAAATGTGATGACATAACTTGATTCTGTCAAAAGCCTCGAAAAGCTGTTGGAAGTTATAATGCAAACCTCCTGATCTCCACTGGAGTGAATGAGTTAAAAATTTTTAATCAAAATATTATGCGTCTTTGTCCTCTTCATTCTCAAGCCCACAGGACTCCATCAGAACAAATGATGAATGTTCCCCAAGTCTGTAACCCCACCCAGTCACCAACAATAATTTCCTAAAGAGAAACAACATGTAAAAGATTAAAATCACTGCATTTAAACAACATAATATAAAGCAATATCATCCATGTGAATACAAAATAAATAAAAATAACATTTAATTTCAGTTTCAAAAACCTAATTCTGTGATTTAGTAAATCTCATTTTAGAAGGGGTGCAATGGAAACCACTCCATTAATACCTGTATGGTTATGGGTATTCAAACAAAACTGCTAAAGAAGCTCTTTATATTCTATAAGGGTGTCCCATGCACCACCTCTAGCATCCCTAGATACAATTTCTAAAATACCAAAAAGCATTTTTTTAAAGATAAACAACTTAGAGAATGTTTAGGCAATGCATTTTTAAGGTTAGCCTTGGTGACATCATGTAAATGCTCATATTTGTTTTTTTAGGGGATGTTCAGTCTTTCCTACATAAAACTCCACATACACCAAGCATTTTGCTAAATGAACAACCCCTGAAGAGCTATAGTTCCTTTGTTAAAAAGTTACCTTAGTTTTAAAAATATTGTCCAGAATTAGGTTCTAACACTAAGCTAGCATTGAGGAATGTGCAACTTAAATTAATGTTTAAAAATTAAGCATTGAATGACAATGTTAACCTAGGTAGAGGTATGTTGTTTAAAAAATATACAGTCCACAATTTAATTCAACTCTTGACATGTTCTATAAAGTGTGCGAGGCTGAGTTCTATAATTATTTTGATAAACAGCATAGGTGTATGAAAAGAATGCCTGATAACCTTACTGAATATGAAAGATCTGCTCTTGAAGTGTTAGAACATGATACCAGTATTGTTATTAGACCTGCTGACAAGGGGGGACAGATTATTGTTATGGATAGTATGTTTTATTATGATTATATTCTTGTCATGTTGAGTGATAGAGATGTATATCATGAAATTAAGTTGAATGATATCCATGAAATTACTATGAAAGTGACTAACAAATTGTTGGAACTTGCAAACCATGGGATTATTACTAAAGATTTATTTAGTTATTTTATTGTTGAGAAACCATTAATACCAACTTTTCAAGGACTTCCTAAAGTCCACAAAGATCCTCAAAGACCTCATTTTAGGCCGATAGCGCCCAGTGGGGGATGGCTTACTGAACCACTTAATATTTATATTGAGAAGCAATTAAGACCTGTACTTGTGCATCATCCCTACATTTTACGTGACACTAAACAGATGCTTCAAGAGCTTTACACATTTAATAATGATGTAAAGAAAGATGCAAAAGGTATTTTATTGGCGACATATGATGTTACCTCATTATTTACTGTTATTCCTAATAATATGGGAATTTGTATGGTTAGGAATTTTTTAATGAGGTGTAGTGTATATACTAGAGAGCATATTGATTTATCATGTGAGCTACTCAATATTGTTCTATGTAACAATGTGTTCCTATTCAATGGGAAATATTACCATCAGTTGTTGGGCGTAGCTATGGGCACTCCTTGTGCTAATAGCCACGCCAACATGGTGATGGCTGAATGGGAGACAAATAACTTGATTTCTCACCCTCTAGTGGAGAAACATCTAATATTATATAGAAGGTTTGTGGATGACCTCTATCTATTTTGGAAAGGTAGCAGATGTGAACTAGAGAGATTTGTTGAGCATCTGAATAGCAGCAGTAAGTTTTTGAGATTCACTGGTGAATGCTCTGAGACTCACATTCATTTCCTGGATATTTTGATTAGTATTGATGAAAGTGGTTCTTTGCATACAGATAGATATATTAAAGAATGTCATCATCCGTCCTATTTACATAGGACTAGTATGCATCCGACACATGTTTTTAATAACATTGTCAAGGGCTAAATTATGCGTTGTTCGAGGTTAACCGACAGAGATAGTCATCTGCATGAGGACATCAAACATATTGCATCTGATTTTGTTAATAGAGGCTATGATAGAAGTGAAGTCAATAATATATCTTGTGAAGTACACAAGATGAGGAAAACTAGGGCTAGACCATATTTTTCCGAGCCCAATACAGCCAGCCATATGGTGAATAGGACGATGAATAAGACACCTTTTATTTTCTCCTATACCAGTGATCATGCTATGATCAGGAATATTTTACAATGAAATTGGAATATACTACTTACAGACGATCAAATAGTTCAAATATTGGGGAAAGACCTTATATTTCATTTAAAAATACTAAGAATCCGAAAAGAAGGTTATGCTATCCTAAAAGTGAGACACATGAAATGAGATTTTGTATGGTTATGGGGACCACTAAATGTGGAAACTGTAATTTCTGTACCTTTATACATGAAGGTATAGAGTTTCAGCACCCCAATACTAATAAAGTATATAATTTTGACATCAATTCTGACTGTAATAGTAAAAATCTTACATACTTAGCCCAGTGTATTATCTGTTCTTCCTTTTATATAGGGAAGACGAATAGATGCCTTTGTGAACTAATTTGCGACCATATGTATTGTTATAGGCGAGGGCATATGTACAGTGCCTTAGCAAGGCACACTATTGAGAATGATGACAGTCATCAGTTTAGATTTCGAGTGTTAGAGTTAATATATGATGAGAAGTTGGGAGATATATCTAACAGAAATGAGATAAAGGAACTTACATGGATTGTTAGGCTAAGAGCCCATTTGGGTACGGGGCTAAATGACCATATAGCTATTACAGCAAAACTGAGAAGTAGGAGACTTAGGAAATAATGCAGATTTTATTTGAGTTATTATGTATTTTTACAATGTTTTTTAATATATTTCTGGGTTATATTTTAAATGTGTAAGTACATCTTTAAATGTGTAAATGTATGATTTGTTAGTTTGAATTTAATTGAGTATAAAAGGAAATGACCTCATTTGATCAGTTAGGTCTGATGAAGCAAATTTATTTGTGAAAGCGCTTACCATTTGTACAATAAACTCAGTGGATTTTATACAAATTGTGACTCTTGCTCTTCAGCTTGCTTGTTTGTTCACAATTTTACTTGCTCTGGTGACTCATGTTGTTTGTGTGTGTGTGTGTGTGTGTGTGTGTGTGTGTGTGTCTGTGTGTATATATATATATATATATATATATATATATATATATATATATATATCTATATATCTATATATATACATACATACATACACATATATACCCCATCTTGCTCAAAGACACACCAAACATGTCGCCTAGTACTCTGTTATTGATACCATTGTCTAACATACTTACCTTAAACACGTGCCTTCATTGCAGTGTAGAGGGTACTCTCACTCTGGGCCTGGCTCTGCAACTAGGCTGACACAGCTCACACAGTTACTACTACAGTTTGTTGTCCTCTAAAGTCTTCACACTCTCTGCCTATGTGTATTACCTGCAGCAGTAGCTGCAGCCTGTAGCACACCCATCTCTATGTAAAGGTGTCTGCTGCAGACCTACCCTCTGCGACGATGTAGTCTCTTCACCCCAGTAGTGTCTAGCACAGCATATCAGAAAGGGGTCCTAATCTACATGAAGGCCTTATATATTCTACAGTGGTTGCATGGCATTGGCTGATGATAGTGCTAATCAACTGTTTTTAGCTGCAATTAGCATTTCAGAACTACAAATTGGTTTAGAGGTAATCACCTGCTGCTGGAAAGCATGTTTAAAAGGCAAGCAGCTGGCTATGGGGAACCATTCTGTATAAGACCTTCCTCACACAGAGCACACCATTGTGACAACTATAGTATCACCACAAATCAACAGAGGAGTATTGCACTCCATCAGCTATGTAAATGTTTTGCGTCCAACAGGTTGCAAATGGGTGAATAAACTTATGGGGACTACTGATTACAGTATTAAGCCTGTCTTAGACATGTGATAATGACATATCAGTAACCTCCTGCTGTCTTACACCTACACATGATGTACAAAACATCAAGGGTGCATTGTCTTTTGTCATTGTGGCACACTGGTCTCATTGGACTGTCCCTTTATTGTGGTTGTAATAGCACACTGCTATTCGTATAGCATTGTTTGTATGACATATTATTTAGGGGATGCCCATAGTGGACACATCACAGTAGACCTGAGTATTGGGTGTATGATAATATAGAACTAGCTGTCATGGCACACACAGAAATACCTGATGATTGCTACTATCTCAGTTGTATCCACAACACTTTGTTTGCACACTTTGGAGTATGACATATGTGAGCAAGCAGTGGTTAGTGCCATCTATTTTGGTCTTTCTGTATCTGTACATAGTGCAAGTACACATATGTGATACTGTAATGTGTTCCCCTTTTGTTGTCTTTCAGGAATTATGTACCATAGATGCCATGCATCCTTGTCAAATGTGGATAATGAAATTATACTGCAAGCACTAAAGCAACATCATCACATCCTACTATCCAAGAAGAGACAAAGCAAGGAACAGCAGGCTGCATTGTGCGCAGACCTTGTCTGTGATGTGAATGACATAGGCCAGTAGGGCAGGACATATGAGCAGGTTCAATTCCAGGCAACCAGCATGATAAATGCTTCACTACGAGGGGCAGCAGAAGTAGCCAAAGATTGTGCTGTCACCGGTGGAGGGCAGGCCACTGAGGAATTCCAGGCATACCTAGGCACACGTAACAGCTCCCAGGCATCTATCACACAATACATTGTGGAGGTGGGTGCCACGGTTTCCACAGCTGAGGAGCATGCAGGTAAGCTTACTGTGATCCACACTGTAATACTGCAGCAGTCAGTGTGTCAGGCTGTAGATACATTTTATGTGGGTGTCAGATTTTTGTTCTTTGGGGGCGGTTAACCTCAGTTAAACACTCATACTCAGATTGTGATCAATACAACAAGTAATACAGTAGCTACTGTAAATGTGAGATATATGGACATATTTCCTTGTGCTGCAACCTGCAGTGGTAACGACATTACCCCACCCTCAACTTTTCACAGCTGCATTAGGTATTGCCCAAGGCCATGATCCTGCTCCTGGTAAGCATGACACTTGCTTTGTTAAGGAACAATTATATTCTAGTACAGTTAAGGGCCAGAAGAATGCCCTATGTAAACATAACTATGTGTGTACACAGTGTAGGATGTTTTTAAATTCCATTCTGGAACAGTTATCTAAGATTTCTAGAAGGGGTAGTCACAGGAGTGTAGTTCAACAGATAGACGTTGGCAGTTACAGTTAAGAGCAGATAATCCACCTGGTTTAAATGAGGCAAGGACTCTAAAATGTCTTTTAAAATACAGCAGGTTAAAGGTAAATACATTAGGCAGTGAAATGTGTATTTCCATATATTTGTTAAGAGAGTTGTACTGAGTTTTATGTGTTGCTTTTTCAAGTATAGTGTTATACTGATTAATTAAAAGGTAAACATTACTGGTCATGTTTTACTTTATTTACTTCAAGTGATTGTTATAAAGGTCCTAAGTTGAATTTATATTTTGTTCTGAGGAAGTGTTTTGTGGATGACAGCAGAGAAGAAAGTTGTTTGACCGCTAATCCAGTTGTGGGTCTTCATTGTTATGAGTCTTGGAGGCTTTTTGTACACAATAGTGCAGGTATTAATGTACTGCTTCTTTCCCTCTTATTGCAGGTGACAGTGGAGGTTGGTGTCTTTCCCCTACACAACCTGAAGTCAGTGTCAGTGCCACAGTGAGGAACAGGTGGAGGTGTCAGGGCTGAATCTGTCGCAGAGGTAGATATCCATCTTCTTCCCCCATTGTCACTGCACACAGTCTGTAAGCCCACACATACCCCATCCCGGAGGCCACAGATATTGGACAGTCAAAGGGTGGGGACACTGAACAGGAAAGTGTGGCAACTATGGCTCCAGTGAGTGTAGACACTGGCCATAGCCAGAGAGCTCATTGACAGGGGTGCTTGTACGAGACCTGCTGTGTGTCCACCACCTGTTGCAAGTGTCACATCATGGGTCATTTGACACATGTTTTGGGCCATCATGGATGCACAGGCAAGTTCTGAACAGAACACCAGATGTATGCTTAGGGTATGGCTGCAGCACAGTTTGACATTCGTGACTGCCTCCGCCACATTGGGGACACCCTGGATTGGTTCACTGATGCAGTGGACAGACAGTGAAATGAGACAATCTGTCTTGTACCACATATTGTCTGTGCTGGAACTTGTGGTTGGAGTTGAGCATTGGACCCATGGACACAGGTCAGCAACTCCATCTGCAGAGAGTCCATGTGAGCATGCACACTCATGCTCTTGTAGTGGCAGTACAAGCAGTGCTGCAGAGGGGAGTGTGCTGTCCATACCACAATGTGGCAGGCTATGGGCTTGTGTTCCTGGGTGGTCCCATGGGGGACATGGTCCCCAGCAGACAGCAGTCACCATCAGATATTAGTACCACTTCTGACCTTGGGCATGGAGGTGCCAGTGCAACTCCTGGCAGAGCCAATTCCCATGTTCAGGGCCAGACATGTTGAACTGTCAACTCTACCATGTATGGTCCAAAGCTGGCCACCATACACATGTGTAGGGCTAGCACTGAGCTTGACTATGTAACTGCACACACTCACATACCACTGTCAAATGAAGGTCGCCTACAGACACACATGGCACCTCTCCATGGTCCATTTTACATGCTCCCCTCCTGACTCACACACATGCTGTCTACCATTTGGGCCAGCCTAGGCCTCCTGCACCCCTCCACAATACCCTGTGCAAGTGATAATACCTGTGCCACATCCCTGTCATCCTTGCCATCGGTGCAGGACAATGAAGCGATGTGCTTGATGCACTGGGTGACTATATTAGTTAACATGCACTTGTGTAATGCAGTGTTGGTTCACCATGGCACTTGTAGTGGTTACCAACAGATACTTTATGCTAGTATTTGTCATGTGTACACCACATACATTTGTGTGCCTTATGTTGTATGATGTTGTATTGGCTGTATAGCATAGTATATGGATGATTCACTGTAAGGACATTAACCTAGTATGTGACATTAGTACCACATGCTTGTGGGAGAGATTTGTCTAGCAGACTGAAACACACACTTGGAACAGAGCCCTGCCTAATGGCACACAGAGCACCTCAGTGCATGCCATCTGTATCATTGGCTGGGTGACCTTCATCTCAACACAGGGCATCTGCCTGTGTCCCTCTTGGACTAGGGCAATATGTGCTAATCCTGTAACTATGGGTATGACAATGCTTATGATCATGAGGACTGTATGGCCATTATTCTAGTTCATTTCAAACATCCTATGGTTTCATAACATGATGTACAATGCTCTCACAGGCTCACACATGGCTATGTTGAGGCTAGCACCACTTCTAATCACTGCATACAGGACACGCCAAGGCACACACATATTGCAAGTAAACCGTATGTAGATGTGAACACTAATCTATGTAATGGTACATACAACAGATCACAGTACGTGTTGTACGCAACACACCTCATGTCTACTAATACTGTCAGTTTAGGACATGTTATGCTTGATAACATAAGCAGGCCTTGTTGTGGTCAGTAATTTGGGGGCCACATCACTCACAACAAATAAAACACTGCAAAACTCTACATCTGTCTAGGTTATGCCATATGGATATATGCACATGCACCAAGTGGGCTGGAGTCCGATTAGAACCCCTACCTATGTAGTCTTACTCAATACAGAGCACAGTACTCATCACATGTGCCACAGCTTAAGCCTGATATTGTACTGTCAGCTGGTAGTCTTAAGGTGGCTGACATCATCAGGCTTTGTAGAAGAGGCAGTTTGGAAGCCAGCAGCAAGTTACAGGCTGAAAAAGTGCATAACCATTGCAGGTGAATAACCCATGAGAACATGCCCATTGTTTTGCAGGGGAAAAAACACACACACACACACACACACACACACAGACACACACACACGCACACACGCACACACACACACACACACACACACACACACACACACACACACACACACACACACACACACACCAGTGGGCTGGAGTGACATTGGAACCCCTACCGCACACACCACAGATTAAGTCTGTTGGGTATGTGATTGCAGGCATGGTACTTGTGCATTACACAAACTAGGCTTGTGTTGAACAGCATCTGTGGCCTGCAGAGTGATACTGCATCATACTATTATCTGCATCTAGTATCCTAGCAGTGAAATAACTGTTGTTATCCTAGCTGTGTGTGCACAGTTACCAGTATGGCCATATGTGGCTGCTTGCAGTTACATAGATAAACCTGTGGGCAGGGACAATGTGCCTTGTTCATACGTGCATTGACAATATTCCACATTATACCACCTGCTCACCAGTGTCTGTCTATTATTAGGGTGTGTCAGACAATGCACACATCTACACACATATTTCCGTATATAACAGGGATGTATATATATATAAATGTAGATGTGTGTGTATATGCTATGTATATGTGTTATGTACATATCTGGGGGGAGTGTATGCATCATTTTAATATATATAGATATATATATATCGGTATATATCTATTTGACACTACATAGTGATACATACATTATGTATGTGAGCAAGACAGTGACAGATGGATATGTATATGTCTGTATGTTTAAACACTTATACATAACAGGCCATTTCGATGAAGGGGCAACAGATTTGCACTCATTTTAAATGTGTCTTGTCATGCCCAGTGGGACTGTCAGTACTTATAAAGTGACTCCATCCCACACTTACCTGTACTCCAGTCCGGGATTTTGTATGTTACAGACGTTAACATCCTCCCCTGTTTCTGCAGTGCTGCACTTCACTCAAAATGTCCATGCCATTCCCCAGCTGTGTGCTCTACTTAATATGTGACTGAGGTTGGTAATGTTACACCACCAACAGACTGACAGTCTTCATACCTCTCAACTGTCCTGATTTTCACAGAATTCTCAGAGTTTTGCCTCATATGTTTGGTCTGTTACTCATACATTTGGGGTTTTATGGTGAATTATTGAATATTGATGTTACTACATTATATTAACTACAGGTAAACATTTGTGTTTCAGACTTTATATCCTTCAGAAAATATGTAATAATGCAACAACTTTACTTCCCACAGCTTTCTCGGTTTATGGGAGTAATACTTAAAATCTGTACCTATGTTTGGGCCTTTGTCCACCCAATCTTTCTGGCTTTGTCCAGATTTCTTGCACTAAAAGGTAGAGAGGTATGACAGTCTGTGAAAACACCAACATAGTACTACCTCACATGCAAAAGATGCGAGTAATTCCAGATTAGAAACATCAACCCCATCACCCATGCTCGCTTCCCTAGTCCACTGAGCCACTCAGGTAACCAGACAGAGAGGAGTCATTCATCACACAATCAACAGCATAAATATGTACATTGTTATCCTGCGTGATAAGAGACATACAATGGTCTGAGCAATATCTATGTTAGAGCCCTGAGATTGCGTGGTCCATTGATATACCATAGGTGATTTTCTGTTAAAGCAGTTATATGGGTACACTGCTGTGTTGGGTGTGGGGAGCAACAGCACATGATCAGCTTGAGTAGACAGTTGTCCACATATTATGTGTGGCCACATTTTAACATCTCCATTGCCAGATGTTGTAAATATTCAACCATGAGGTCTAGTGAATATTAAGGACCTCATACTTTTGGCCTGGGTATCTGTAGTCCCATGTGGATGTTACATCTGTCCAAATAGCCCACTATATTTCCTTGCATAACAGCAGCAGATCCATGCATATGATACCATATTATAGTAATCCTTATAATTAGTGTGTAGATTAGAGACTTACCTTGCAAATGCAGCAGTTGACAGACCTGGGCTGACTCAGTGCGATACAAGCAGTATACAGCCAATACATGAATAGGTACAGGTTCTGTGGGTTGCCTGGCATCAGCTATTTTAATATATGTATGTGAGTAGGACTAAGGTGTCAGTCCTTAGGGCCCTAGGTCATCAGTGAATGTGTTATACATTGTCTCTTAGCCAATGTCAGGGTGTACTGGGCATGCCTAAATCTGCCTACAGGGACATCATCAGGAAGCTCCTCCTCTGAGTCCTCCTGTGAGTGTGGCTGTTGTGACCTAGGCACTGGTGGGGGGCTGTGTATCCCTTCCCTTTGCTGATCCTACTACAGCTGTTTCAGCAGGAGCATACTGTGTAGCATGGGACATACTGTGAACAAATGTGCACATGTGGTTGGAGAGTACTACAGAGCTCCAACAGATATATCAAGGCACTGGAACCATGTCTTCAGGAACCCAAACACATTATCTGTGATGTTCCTAGTTTATGTGTGTGCCTCATTATGGCATTCTTCCTTGGGTGTGTGTGCATTCCTGATGGATGTCATCATCCACAGTTCGGGTGCATAGCCAGCATCTCCCAGTAAATGGCCATGTCAAATATCTACCCTAGAAAACATCTGGTACAGCTTTGATGTGTACCAGATATAAAAGTTGTGATAGCTGCCATGGCTGCCAACACACACATTCATGATAATACCCTGGGCATTGCACATGACCTGGCAGTTGATGGAGTGGTACCTCTTGTGCTTCGTGGAGATTCTACCCTCCTCACTGGGTGGTGCCTTGATGTGTACATGAGTGCAATCTATGGCACCCAATACCTCAGAATAGTATGCTACACAGTAGAAGTGTTGCATATTTCTGGACCTTGCCTCATGGGTGAGGGGAAAATAAATGTGCTCACTGGCATGTGGTAGCATGGTATCTAGGAACTGGTGGAGTACCCTGGATGCTGATGCCTTTGAGACCCCCATCATGTCCCCAGTTGGTCTTTGGAAGATACCTGTGGCTATTATCATAAGGACTACACATACCTTTGTTTCCACTGGGATGAGTTCCCCTGTTGGCTCTGGGTCTGAATTGAGAGCAGCAGAGCTCAGTGAGTTATTGTAGTATGTCCCTGTTCACCCTGTAGTGTTCTACAATATCCAGCTCATGTAGCTCCTGGAAGGTTACCCTGGGACTGAAATCTCTTCCCCTTCTCTGCCTAGGCCTATTGTCAGCAGTAGCAGCAGCACTGATGTCAGCATCTAGCACATACAGATGTTGCAGACCTGCAGCAGGCCCTAGCATTCTTTCAGTTAAAATTCCCAAGTCTGTACTCCACTCACTGCCTTTTAGATACTCTCAGCAATGCGGCACACCAAGCAAACACGCACCCCATAGGCAAACAAATCTTAGTGGTCAGTGGACACACCCGCAGACTTTCCATGCTCAGCACAGCAGCACGCCGTGCAAACACATGGAAACACATCCCTTGTAGGTAAACAAAGCATAGAACTCAGTGCACACACCCCACCCGACTTCTACATTCAGCACAGTGGCGCACCTCTCAAACAGGTGCACCTAAGCTCCTGTCAGCTTAGTATTTATTGGATAACCCCTCTCCTGATATCAGCTACCTCCTGTGTGGATGCCAACATGGTTCTCTACCTACACTGAAGGGATATGCATACACAATTACCCCATTATGCTATTCAACAACTCCACCTCATTTGCATAGGGATCCATGTTCACAGCCTGGAAACTACACACTTCCAAGCCCTACCACATTAGCAACAGCACCAATGCACCATTATAGATACTCCACACAGGGTTCTATAATACATTTCTGTCTGATAATATTCATTTTATTTCCATTTTTTGAGGCATGTTTGCACACTGAGGCGCAGCATGCAAACATGCCCAGATTATTAAAAAAAAATCTTTTAACATATTTTCTGTAACTTCTGACACACACAGAGGATATTTTTGCTCATATCTGTGAGTGGTATCCATTTATGCCCATCTATCTACATTTTAACAGCCTCCTTTAGTCTGTCTATATTCCTGTACACAGAATTTTTCCATGAACACGGACACTGACACGGGGTCTGCAGGGTTGCCTATCTGCTTGCTGGATTGCTCTACATGCCTCATTTGCATGAGATTCGCCTGCTTATGATGTGATTTGCATGCCAAGGAATGTCCTGTGTTGGCATGCGCATGCTCTCCACCTAGCAGCGCTTACTAGATCACAAACCTGCTTACTTTCATGTAAGCAGTGTGGCACAATGCCTACATGGTAAAAAAGATGTAGGCTTTATTAAATTCCCCCCATATCTGAATAGTTTCACAGTACAGGTCCATATATTTCAAAGTTTGCCAAACAGATGCTTTTTTATTTTTATTTATTTATTTTTTTGCATATGATGACAAGTTCACAAAACACCATACTGCAATGCATAACCTAAAGAAACAGCGGAAATTGTTAAACTATTGTTTAGTAAACATGATGCTGAGAGTACAGCTCTATATCTGAGTTAACACACACCCATAGAGGAGCACTGTATCTGATTATTTCAAATAACCAGCCCAGTTCTTGATGAGTTGAAGATTACGTTCCATTTTACTAAATATAAGCTAACCAATACCAGCAGCTTTAAGTTCAGAATCCATGAAGTAAAGAAGCAGAATATTATTACCGTCATTGTTTTTAACATATTTATTAAATATGACATTTTAAAAGTGACGTATATATATATATATATATATATATATATATATATATATATATATATATATATATATTAATAGAAAATAATCCACAATAGTATTTCCTTTATTTTTATTACTATCGATTGCCGTTTTCTTATCTGTCCTAAGGTGTTTTGTGCATTTTTTTACAACAGGTTAGGTGTAAATGTCAACAGTTCTAATCCAACAAACCAAAAGATGAAGGTCCTACCAGAGGCAACCTCTGTGTCTGTAGAAGCATTACAGAAGTCTCAGACATTTCCTCATTACTAATGATAATCATTCTGTAGAAGAGACTCACAACATTTAAAATTCGTTTCAGTTGATGTTACATCTATTCAAGAAGGCTCCAAGATTCATTACAGAGGCAGATGAACCGAGAGTCTTAATTAGTTATAAGGTATGGTGTTGTGGTTAAGACAAAGGGTCTCCTTAAAGCCTTTTGTGATTAACCCTCACAAATAGTCGACCATGCACAGCAGTCATAATGAGAAATTTATTGAAAATACATTTTTGCAGGAGGATATATAACCCCTGCACCCCCAGTATGGAGGTTTACATGCCTCCACAGCCCCACTACTTTTATATGGCATGTGACATTGATGTAACTTGGGGAAAACTAGTTGAACTTTGATCTTCAAGTGTACATCCCAATTATTCACACATTAGCTATTGCACATAAGAATGCTAAGCACTAGTGTGTGGGGAAAAATGCTAATCACTTCATGGAGTATTTGATTGTGGTAAGTTTCGAGTATATTGCTTTATCATGTGATCGTATAGTACTAAATGCATATATATTGAAAAAAGATACTGATACGTAAGCATTCTTCTCTTCCACATAAATAGAATGTAGTTCGATATGAGCATCCTGTGTCCAATCAACACTGCATGACACAGATAGGTGAAATATCGTCTGTGCATCCAAGTTCAAGACTTAATGTGTCTACTACTGGGTAATGTGGCATGCATCTAACAGCAAGATATTGTCATAACAAACTTACTCAGTTACCAGAAATTTTAAAGTGTCATTATTGAGATGACAGTGCACCAGTAGCTATCCGTTGTTTATAGTGAAAACGCAGGCAAGATGTCAAAGGGTGAGGCAAATGGTAGTTTATTATACTTCCCAGAAGAAGGCTGAATATGACAAATACAATAGTACTGCTTTAGTACAAAAACAAATGTAGAATCTGTAGATTAAAGATGATATACTTGCATGCCGTCTTATTGTCATGGAATTTTTTTGACACACTGGTCTGTTAAATGGTCATTTCATATTGCAGAAACATCTTAATATATGCCCTTCTTCAGACCCAGCTCTTTCTGAGACACTGTGGCATTTAAAAAGAGACTATTATAGCAATAACCCACGCCTGGGTGTGGGTAATGCTAAATTTACCCACGGTTGGCGTGGTTTGGTCCCGAGGGCGAAGCCCGAGGGACCAAACAAAGCCAACCGTGGGTAATTTAGCATTACCCACCAGGTGTGGTTATTGCTATTATACCATGACATTATTTAAGAAAAGAAACTATTACTTTTCTTAAATAATGGCATAGTATAATGCCTGTTTACTGCCCTTCCGCAGATGTCTGGCATCCGCGGCAGTTCTGATGTACTGCGCGCCTGCGCAGTACATCAGAGCTGTGGGCAAAAGCAACGGAGAAAGCAAGATCTCCGTTGCTTTTTTTTTGTGTTTCGCTATGTTAAATGAGTTTAACATAGCGAGACAGTTTTAAAATAAGCAACGGACATCTCCGTTGCTTATTTTAAAACTGTCTTGCTATGTTAAACTCATTTAACATAGTGAAACACTAAAAAAAAAGCAACGGAGATCTTGCTTTCTCTGTTGCTTTTTTTTAAAGCACTGTCTCGCTATGTTAAATGGGTTTAACATAGCGAGACAGCTTTAAAATAAGCAACGGAGATCTCCGTTGCTTATTTTAAAGCTGTCTCGCTATGTTAAACCCATTTAACATAGCGAGACAGTGCTTTAAAAAAACGAGTTATACTAATGGAAAAAAGTCCGGGCGACCGGACCTTTTTCCATTAGTATAACTCGATTTACAACGGGCACGCTGGCCAATCAGCGTGCACGTTTTGGGGGGATCATGGTATAATAGTAAATATAGCATGCAGTCTTTTTTTCTGCATAATCCCAGAAACTCAACACAAATCTTGGGTTAGAAACACAATTTATTTTCTTAAAAAAATAGAAAAGTGATAACAGTGGTCATACAAGCAATGAATTTTGAAATGGGATTTCATCTAGCAGCTTTAATTGAAAGAGTAAATGTATGCCACAGTCAGATATTTTATACATACAAGCCTCCATAAATCAAGTACCATTATAGACAGAAGGGCAAATCAGGTTAGCAAAAGTCAGTAGCTTTTTTGAAACAGTCATGATAGATATGTTGTCAGATCATATCTTGATCACCATTTGGGGAATAATAATAATCATTTAACAAGCTCTGCTTCAGCTTTTAAGTCCACAGCTTTTAAGGATAGAAACATGGCATGTAGCTTGTTTGCAGCTGAAGCAACTTCATTTTGGTGAGTCTGCATGCTTGTTTTAACTGCTGTATCTCTGTTGCTACTCCTGTGATGTTTTCATATAAAGTGCTGCTAAATCCAGGTTGGTAGTATGGAGCATGATGAAGCCAGGGTGATGAAACCTGTGTGCTCATACTGATCCTGAGGATGGTAGGTAGAACTTCATGTTATATTGTACCAGTTTTAGTGTAATACTTTATGTGATATAGTACAGTTATCTGGAGTTCCATCATAACTTTTGACTATTATACTTTTAGAGAATGGGTGACCTGTAGATCGCACCCTGATTGGGGAACAAATGTTCTCTAGCAGTGTGTTAATCTACAGGTAATGCCTGTTGAAAATGATTCCAATGATTCATGGCACCATATCAAGCTGCCTTGGAGCTCAGACTGAAAAAACTAACAGCCACCATTATTTTACGCTCACTAAGCAGCGCTTTTGCTGTTTAGCAAGTGTAAAATAAAAAAAGCCTGTGTGTGTGTGTGTGTGTGTGTGTGTGTGTGTGTGTGTGTGTGTGTGTGTGTGTGTGTGTGTGCATTTATGTCTGCATGTGAGAGTGTATTGATGTATGAAAGTAAGAGCGAGAGATGAAAGTGAAGAGTGAGAGCTGGCAGCAGCATCACATAAGAGGTTTGCTTACTTCTGGACAGAGCCACACATAATGGGGAAACATAAATACAGTGACGGATTTTAAATATTGCTCTTATAAACTTAGACAGTTGCTAGAATAGCAGTATTTCCATTAGCATGTATTTTCTGAAGGATATGAAGTCTGAAACTCTAAGGTCTATCATTACTTAATGAATATGATCCTCAGTGGTTTCATAAAATACTACAAATCTGATGAGGAATGGATCAAACGTATGAGCCAAAAATCTGGATATTCTGCAAAAATCTGGACACTTGAAAGGTATGCTCTGGACTCAACACAAGATAACTGGAAAAGCTTAAAATAAAGTGGGGACAAAATAGGAAGATATTTTACTTGAACACTGAGATTTTTGTTAGCATGCATTTTCTGAAGCAGAGGTGTGCCCGTGAGAGAGAGAGAGAGAGAGAGAGAGAGAGAGAGAGAGTGAGTAAGTGAGCTGGAGTACCAGCAGCAGCAACAGAAAAGTAGGGTCATACGTCTGGACTTTTCAGCTGAAGAAATCTGGATAATGCCTATAATAAAGGAGGAACAAAGGCTCAAAAATAGAAAGAGATTTGAATTATTTGGTCTTATAAAATTACAAACTTGCTTAAATAAAGGGTTTCTGTTAGCATAACTTTTCTGACGAAAATAAAAGTCTGAAACTCAACTGCATGTCATTATATACTAACTTCAATCTCCAATGTCTGCCAACAAGTCAAATGTCATAGGAGTAAGGGACCAAAAAATAAAGTAAAAAACTGGATATTTTTAAAGCGTTGTATTTTGGATCTAAAATGCTTCCTCTAACACCATAAACATATACTACAGCAACAACACACCAAACAGCCAGTACTTTTCTTCTCCTTTAATGTAAAATGATCTGGTACCTCGGCAATTCGCCTTCAAGGATCACAGTTAATTGCTGCACAATGGCAGCTTTTATAGTAAATATTCAAACAATCAATTATTCAATTTACTAATAAATATCACAAAAGGAGAAACATTTATACTTTTTAAAGTGACCTTATAAATTATAATAAATATCCATAAATAAATACATATTTTTATATTATTCACAACAATAAATTCTTCATAAATTTATGTACAAAATAAATACAAAACTCATAAATTATTTCCAAAAATTATTAATTAAACTCCATCAAATGCCCAATTCTAAATTTAAACCAAAAGGTTTTAAAGTGTTGAACTTCAGAATCATCCTAGTTTCCAGCTCTAGTAGCTTCTCAGAAACATTATCACCACTATTAGTGAAGGGCTTCCCCAAAACTCCATATTTTAAACTATCAATTTTCCCCTCATGAGTTTCAAAAACATGTTTGGCTACAGGACTAAGTAAATTTGAATTTCGAATGTCCCTCAAATGTTCCAAAATCCTAACTCTGACCATTCTCTTCGTTTGTCCAATATACCAAATGCTGTTACAGCTACAAGTGATTTTTTTGTAAATTGTAAATCTATTGGGGTTGTGTATGCACTCACTTGTAGCTGTAACAGCGTTTGGTATATTGGACAAATGAAGAGAATGGTCAGAGTTAGGATTTTGGAACATTTGAGGGACATTCAAAATTCAAATTTACTTAGTCCTGTAGCCAAACATTTTTTTGAAACTCATGAGGGGAAAATTGATAGTTTAAAATATGGAGTTTTGGGGAAGCCCTTCACTAATAGTGGTGATAATGTTTCTGAGAAGCTACTAGAGCTGGAAACTAGGATGATTCTGAAGTTCAACACTTTAAAACCTTTTGGTTTAAATTTAGAATTGGGCATTTGATGGAGTTTAATTAATAATTTTTGGAAATAATTTTTGGAAATAATTTATGAGTTTTGTATTTATTTTGCACATAAATTTATGAAGAATTTATTGTTGTGAATAATATAAAAATATGTATTTATTTATGGATATTTATTATAATTTATAAGGTCACTTTAAAAAGTATAAATGTTTCTCCTTTTGTGATATTTATTAGTAAATTGAATAATTGATTGTTTGAATATTTACTATAAAAGCTGCCATTGTGCAGCAATTAACTGTGATCCTTGAAGGCGAATTGCCGAGGTACCAGATCATTTTACATTAAAGGAGAAGAAAAGTACTGGCTGTTTGGTGTGTTGCTGCTATTTTGGTTTTCTTGTTGCTGTGTTTGCTACTTTTGGTCCAAGCCGTACTTTTCCTGGGATATTTCTTTTGGATTACCTATTCTGTGTTTATTGCCTTTAACTCTATCAATGTCACGTAATGGGAGCTCCGAACGGAGCTCTGGATCAGATGCTTTATTATTTTTGGAGATGGTGTCGGAGCGTGAAAAAAGGTATACTAATATTGATCCTTGGAACCTGGGGGGAAATACGGATGCAGATGGCCGGTTTGCTTTGTTAAATAAGCTAATGGCCAAAGAAGTTGCTCTTTATTTCGACACTAGACTGTTGGAGAAATACTTAAGCCTTAATATTACCCCCAGAGGGCTACGGGTTGACAAGTTGCCTGCTGCCTCCTTTTCGGACGATGAGTCCGATTTGTTAGAAGAATGGAAGCAATCTTCTCTTCAGTGTACTTTAGGTTGGCTCCGTACACTGATAAAACATAACAAAAGGTCTCATGACAAGCTTAAACAAGAAATTTCAGTGTTGCAGAATGAACTCTTAGCTGAAGTCAACTATAGAGCTCAAATGGTTGATATTAATGAGAAAATAAGCAAGTTGGAGGCTGACATAGTACAAAAAAAGCGTGGAAAACTAGTCTGGGACTTAAAGGACTATGATACAGGTATCATTTTCAGCTGGCAGCATGAACCTGTGCGTAATCGGTCCAGGGGGAGGAGTTGGACACGCAGTTTTAAGTGAAGAGACTTTTCAGCGTCTTCGTTTTCCTCCACGGAACAAAATTCTGCTGCCAAAAATGTTTCGTTTGCTAGGACTGTTGCATCCAACCGGGCTTCTAATAGGGATGTTTCTGAAGCTCAAAATGAGGCTTCTAACTCCACTTTCACGGATAATGTGAACTTTCAAAACGACAATCGTAATAAGGGAAGAAATGGGAGAAATGGCCGTAAGGGGCGAATCCGCTACAAATGAAGGTCTGATAACAGAAGTTTTATACAGAACTCCTCATAATGCATTTTCATTAGAATGTATTAATTTATCTGATTTGTGTATGGATAATGACATGTTTAATGTCTTGAGCAAAGGGAGCAAATTTGTTCCAACGTTTTTTCCAACTTTTGCCGATATTTATTTAGAAGTTAAAGCATTTATTCGTAAGCTTTTGTTGAGAGTATATTTCAAAAAATGTGTTAGTGTGGACATGAATAAGCATTTGAATGTTTTAAATGAAGTTCACAATGAATGTTCTGAAGAAATTGAATTTGATGAGAGTTTAATGAATTTATCTATATATAATTATGAATATGATGAATGTGATTTTTTCTCTGATGAAAATAATGACTGTTCAGTTTGTTCTGATTCTGATACTACTTCTAATGTGAATTATTTGACTGGTTATGGTAAGTTGGAGATGCCAAAATTTAAAAATGTTAAAAGTAACTTTACACCAGTCATTTCAGTTCCAGCTATCACAATCTTCCAGAAGGTGCTTCTTAAAGAAACAGAGGTATCATTCAGGGAATTTTGTAAGGAAAAAAACATTTTAATTTGAATAGAAAGGAATGGCAAGCCTTAAAAAATCTTAAAGGCTTAAAAGATCAGTATATTTTTAAGTGTGCTGACAAGGGAGGTAATTGGGTTATTTTGAATAGACCTGACTATTGTAGGATGGTTTATAGACTACTTTCTAATGGTGAAGAATATTATAAACTTGATGGTGATCCCCTTAAAGTTTATAATGAAGAAGTGTTATTTTTATTGGAAAGGGGAGAACGACTAGGATTTTTTTCACAAAGTGATGTTAAAAAGATGTATGTTAAAGACCCTACCACACCTATATTATATGCTCTACCTAAAGTCCACAAAGATTTGGTTGAGCCCCCTGGGAGGCCGATAGTTTCAGGGATAGGCTCTTTTGTGGAGAATGTTAACATCTTTTTGGACTCTCAGCTAAAAATTCATTTAAATAAGGTTAGTGCTCATATCAGTAATACACAAGATTTGATTGATGTTATCTCTAAGATTAGTTGGAATAATGATTATTATTGGGTGACCATCGACATCAAATCTTTGTATACAAACATTGATAAGAGGTGGGGACTTGAGGCTATTTACAACATGTTAGGTGAAGGTCCTAGGACTAACTTTCTGATTACACTATTAGAATTTTGCTTAACCCATAACTACTTCATGTTTGATAATGAATATTTTTTACAAATCAAGGGAACAGCAATGGGAGCTGCTTATGCTCCTACGTATGCTGTCTTGTACATGGATTCCTTTGAAAAAAGATTTCTATACCCCACTGATTTTTTCAAGCACAAGGTAGTTTTATATAAGCGCTTCATTGATGATTTAATTTTTATTTGTAAGGGGGACATGTCTGAATTTTGTGACTTTTTTGAACTTCTGAACGACAATGAACATAATCTTTCATTTTCTTATGAAATGAATAGAAATGAAATAAATTACTTGGATTTAACTCTATTCAAAAGAAATAATGTTGTTGAGTTCAGACCTTTCAGAAAGAGCACGTCAGTTAACATGTTTTTGCATGCTACCAGCATGCATCCCCCTCACTTGTTGAAAGCTCTACCTTTTGGGGAATTTAAAAGAATATATTCACATACTAGCATGGAGTGTGAGTTGGGTTATGAGTTAAATGAGGTTTATTTGAGACTAATGGAAAGAGGGTATGATAAAAAGCAGTTGTTAGATGGTATGGATAAAGTGATGAATAAGAACAAGGACAGACATCCTATTAAGTTCAAATCGGATGTTCTTGATCCTTTAAAGAAGGAAAGAGATGTGGAGGATATATTTTTTGTGACCAAGTACACAACTTTTTCTGAAAAATTTGTCTCTTTAATCAAGAGGTTTTGGTACTTGGTCAGTGAGGATGAAGGTATAGGTGAATTTTTTCCATACCACATTACATTTTTGTTTAAAAAAGGAAAAAATTTAAAGGAGATACTAAATAATAATTGTTGTAATAAAAAAGTTCCCCATGCCATTAGTGTAGGAACATTTAGATGTGGTTCTTGTAGTCTTTGTGATAGAGTAATTAACATTAACTCTATCAATAATATTAACCATACCCCCAGGCATTACTTTAATTGTAAATCTATTGGGGTTGTGTATGCACTCACTTGTAGCTGTAACAGCGTTTGGTATATTGGACAAACGAAGAGAATGGTCAGAGTTAGGATTTTGGAACATTTGAGGGACATTCGAAATTCAAATTTACTTAGTCCTGTAGCCAAACATTTTTTGAAACTCATGAGGGGAAAATTGATAGTTTAAAATATGGAGTTTTGGGGAAGCCCTTCACTAATAGTGGTGATAATGTTTCTGAGAAGCTACTAGAGCTGGAAACTAGGATGATTCTGAAGTTCAACACTTTAAAACCTTTTGGTTTAAATTTAGAATTGGGCATTTGATGGAGTTTAATTAATCATTTTTGGAAATAATTTTTGGAAATAATTTATGAGTTTTGTATTTATTTTGCACATAAATTTATGAAGAATTTATTGTTGTGAATAATATAAAAATATGTATTTATTTATGGATATTTATTATAATTTATAAGGTCACTTTAAAAAGTATAAATGTTTCTCTTTTTGTGATATTTATCAGTAAATTGAATAATTGATTGTTTGAATATTTACTATAAAAGCTGCCATTGTGCAGCAATTAACTGTGATCCTTGAAGGCGAATTGCCGAGGTACCAGATCATTTTACATTAAAGGAGAAGAAAAGTACTGGCTGTTTGGTGTGTTGCTGCTATTTTGGTTTTCTTGTTGCTGTATATACTACAGCAAGTCTGAAACATTAGGCGGAGGAACTATTTTACATAAATATATAAAAAATACATAGTAATAAAAAAAATTATCTTCTTCTTCTTCTTTCGGATGCTCCCGTTGGGGGTCGCCACAGCAGATCAACTGTTTCCATCTGCATGTCCTCTCTTACCATATCCATAAACCTTATCTTAGGCCTTCCTCTTTTCCTGTTACCTGGCAACTTCATCCTTAGCATCTTTTTTCCAATATACTCTGCATCCCTCCTCAGCACATGTCCAAACCAATGTAATATTGTCTCTCTGGCTTTGTCTCCAAACCTTCCAACCTGGGCTGACCCTCTAATATACTTATTCCTAATCCTGTCCATCCTCGTCACACCCAGTGAAAATCTTAACATCTTCAACTCTGCCACGTCAAGCTCTGACTCCTGCCTTTTTGTCAATGCCACTGTCTCCAACCCATATAACATAGCTGGTCTCACTACCCTCTTGTAGACCTTCCCTTTCACTGTTACTGGTATTCGTCTGTCCCAAATCACTCCTGACACTCTTCTCCACCCACTCCATCCTGCCTGTACTCTCTTCTTCACCTCTCTTCCACACTCACCATTACTCTGAACTGTTGATCCCAAGTATTTAAACTCATCCACCTTCGCCACCTCTACTCCCTGCATCCTCACCATTCCGCTGTCCTCCCTCTCATTCACACACATATATTCTGTCTTAGTCCTGCTGACCTTCATTCCTCTTCTCTCTAGAGCATATCTCCACCTCTCTAGGGTCTCCACCACCTGTTCCCTACTCTCACTACAGATCACAATGTCATCTGCAAACATCAAAGTCCACAGGGACTCCTGTCTGATCTCGTCTGTCAACCTCTCCATCACCATTGCAAATAAGAAAGGGCTCAGAGCTGATCTTTGATGTAATCCCAACTCCACCTTAAACGCATCCATCACTCCCACTGCAGACCTCACTTCTGTCACACAACCGTCATACATATTCTGCACTACTCTTACATACTTCTCTGACACTCCCGACTTCCTCATACAATACCACAACTCCTTTCTAGGTACCCTGTCATATGCTTTCTCTAAATCTACAAAGACACAATGCAACTCCTTCTGACCTTCTCTGTACTTCTCCATCAACACTCAGAGCAAACATCGCATCTGTGGTGCTCTTTCCCAACATGAAACCATACTGCTGATCACTAATCATCAACTCCCTTCCTAACCTAGCTTCCACAACTCTTTCCCATAACTTCATACTGTGACTGATCAATTTAATCCCTCTGTTGTTACTACAGCTCTGCACATCACCCTTATTCTTAAAAATCAGTACCAAAACACTTTTTCTCCATTCCTCAGGCATCCTCTCACTTTCCAAGATTTCATTAAACAATCTAGTTAAAAACTCCACTGCCATTTCACCTAAACACCTCCATGCTTCCACAGGTATGTCAACTGGACCAACAGCCTTTCCATTCTTCATCCTCTTCACAGCTATCATTACTTCCTCCTTGCTAATCCACTGCACTTCATGATTCACTATCCGCACATCATCCAACCTTTTCTCCCACTTATTCTCTTCATTCATCAACCCCTCAAAGTACTCTTTCCATCTGCTCAACACACTCTCCTCACTTGTGAGTATGTTTCCCTCATTATCCTTTATCACCCTTACCTGCTGCACATCTTTACTAGCTCAGTCCCTCTGTCTAGCCAATCGGTACAGGTCCTTTTCTCACTCTTTAGTGTCCAACCTTTTATACAACTCTTCATACGCCTTATCCTTAGCCTTTGCCACCTCTCTTTTTGCCATGCACCTCATCTCCTTATACTCTTGTCTACTGTCTTCATCTCTCTGACAATCCCACTTCTTCTTCGCCAACCTCTTTCTCTGTATACTTTCCTGTACTTCTTCATTCCACCACCAGGTCTCCTTGTCCTCCTTCCTCTTTCCAGATGTCACACCAAGCACCTTTCTAGCCATCTCTCTTACTAGCTCTGCTGTAGTTACCCAGCTATTCGGTAACTCTTCACTGCCACCCAGTGCCTGCCTTAACTCTTTCCTGAACATCACCTCACAATTACCCTTTTTCAATTTACACCATTTGATCCTTGGTGCTGCCCTCACATTCATCCTCCTCTTCTTGATCACCAATGTCATCCTACAAACCACCATCCTATGCTGCCTAACTACACTTTCCCCTGCCACCACTTTACAGTCTCCAATCTCCTTCAGACTGGCCCTTCTACATAAGATATATCAACTTGTGTTCATCTTCCTCCACTCTTGCATGTCACCCTATGCTCCTCCCTCTTGTTAAAATACATATTCATCACAGCCATGTCCATCCTTTTTGCAAAATCCACTACCATCTGACCTTCTGCATTCCTTTGCTTAACACCATACCTACCCATCACTTCCTCATCCCCTCTGTTCCCTTCACCAACATGCTTACTGAAATCTGCTCCAATCACCAGTCCCTCACCCTTGGGTACAGTCATCACCACTTCATGCAACTCACTCCAAAATTTTTCTTTCTCATCCATCGCACACCCAACTTGTGGAGCATATGCACTAACAACATTTATCATTACACCATCAATTTCCAGCTTCATAAACATCACTCTGTCCGACACTCTTTTCACTTCCAAAACACTCTTAGCATACTTTTCCTTCAGGATAATGCCTACGCCATTTCTCCTCCCATCCACACCATGATAAAACCATTTGAAACCACTTCTGATACATCTAGCCTTGCTCCCCTTCCATCTGGTCTCTTGAACACACAATATACCAACCTTCCTTCGATCCATCACATCAGCTAGCTCTCTCCCTATACCAGTCATACTGCCAACATTCAAAGTTCCGACACTCACTATCACAGTCCTAGCCTTTATCTGCCTTTGGGCATGCCTTCTCCCTCTTCTCCACCTTTGGCTAACAGTAGCCTAATTTCCGCCAGCACCCTGATGGCCAACAGTACTGGTGGCTGTCGTTGTTAACCCGGGTATATATATCTATACTGTTGTCTGCATGTATGATTTGGCAAAAGTTTATGCCAGATGCCCTTTCTGACACAACCCTCCCCATTTATCCGGGCTTGGGACTGGCACAAAGAAATACACTGGCTTGTGCATCCCCAGTGGCTGGGATAATAAAAAAAATAATAAGTAACTAAAATACTGCAGTTCATTCTCTAAGCACAATAATGCCTTCCAGGATGTTATTGTGGAAATAACACCCTCCTAGGAGTGTAGAACACCCCTGCGCAGGTGTTATTTCCACTATAATGTACACCCTGTCAGGCATTATTGCTTTTGTAGAGTTTACATCTTCTTTGTTTGTTTCGGTTTCTAATGAGATATTATTTCCCTCATAGTCTGAAGTCTTTTTGCTTGAATGGGTACTCTAAAAGCATTGTGCATTTTTCTCACCGATTTGGTTTAATTACTGATTAAAAAAGGCCAGCACAGATTAATAGGTTTATATGGTTACAAAATAATTAAATAAAATACTTACATTCTCATGTTTCTAAACATTACAATGTCACCACAAAGATAGGCTAGCAAGACATATGAGGATTGTCATGCTTTTATATGAAGAGTGAACTAAATATTTTCAGTGCTATAAAAAGTGCATCTATGTCTCAACATGCAGTATTAAAATGTTCAGTTTGACTGTTTCTTAACTTCAACATGAAAATAGAGCTGTAAGCTTAAAAACAGAACCATGTCAATATTTAAGCCTCTCCTGAAAGAAAAAAAAATGAGATAACTTTATCCTTATTATATATTGTAAATATCAATTATTTTCACTTTAAAAAATTTAATATATTTAACTGAAAGATGTTCTGTTTATGTCAAGCAGTTCTCTATTCTTTAACTGAATTTGTATTAAAATGTCTTAATGATTATTATATAATGACTGGCCATTAACATTCTAAAACGAGCACTCTGATTGGCCAGCCCAACCAGCGTGTCCGTTGTAAATCCGAGAACATACCAGCGGAAAAAGGTCCGGTCACCCGGACATTTTTCCATTGGTATATTCTTTAATTTTTAAGTTTTATTTTCCAACAAAAATAAAAATAAAATGTGTAGTCCAGACTCCAGACATACGAGAGAGAAAATACAAGGGAAATCAGGTATGCTGTTTAAAACTAAAGACACATACCTGATTTCCCTTCTATTTCTTCCACTCTGTCTCTCTCCTACCCTAAACTAAAAAAAAAAAAAAAAAGAAAGGAAAAGTGAAGCAACGGAGATCTTCTTTTCTCCGTTGCTTACTTTACCGAGCACTGATGTACTGGGTATGCTTGAGAACGCAAGTCCCATATGCATGCGCAGTACATCAACACAAGGAAGCAGTATACCAGCAGCCATGGAAGAACAGTAATGCGCCGTTATACAAAGATATTATTTAAGAAAAGTATTAGTGTCAATGTATAATAGCAATAACATACTCCATGGTTGTGGTATATTGAAATTTACCCACGGTTGACTTTATTTAATCACTCGGGCTTCACCCTCGTGATTAAACCATGCCAACCATGGGTAAATCTTCAATATACCACACTGACGTAATTGGTTATTGCTATACTAAATAATGCCACTAACAATTTATAAAACAGCACAACAGGCATATTTTGCAAACTAGCACTTCCATCATCAACCAAAATATTTACTTCAATAAAAAAACATAAATTTCTTCTTTCTGTCAACAAGTAATTGTGGCATTATTTATGTATTTGGCATATCTATATGTCTCCCTGCCTCTCTCTCTCTATATATATATATGTACATATTCATTTATGAAAATACAACAATCCTTCTTTATTCTGAACTAAGCGATTTGTTGTTCATCTGTAGTCAATGCAGCACCATGAATAAGCAACATGAATCAGCAAAGATAAACACAAACGTGCATCATAAAAATGAAACATTTCTTTATTGGTTTTGACATAGCATGCCCTTTGAAAGACTTGGTAAGTGTTGATTTCTCCCACCTTTAAATCAATATGCATATGTGAGTAATACAGACAAGTAAAGCAAAGATGGAAAGCATTATTTGATACTTGATATGTGAGCGAAATGTCACATAAATAATCATAACATAATGTGCATTACTGAACCACTAAGGTACTGAATTTAAGTACGTGCTTGAGTTCAGAAACAGCATAGTGTTTATTTCTTAAGGTCACCTTGAAAGGCATTGTGAATGTTCTTGTTATTTCTAAAAGTATTAAATGTTATATGATATAGTGTGGTCTACTGGTCATAAGTAAATGCTTTTAAGCACTCATACTTGGTATTAATATTCCAGCTCAGATTTTATTATTCTTGTACTTAAAATATCAACAATTAATATGCGGCTGAAAGAATTCAAACAGGCACTTTATGTCTGCAAATCTCTGCTTATATCAGGCACAGTAAAATTATTGTGGTGATAATGGAGAACACTGGAACACACCAGTGTGTTTAAATAGCTCTCAGAATGTTACGTCTATTACATAACATGCAAGATCTGCTGCATATCATCTTGGCCACAGCTCTCAACTTCTTTGCTCAATAAATAGGGGCAAAGCCAAAGTAATGGGTAATAAATGCATTATTATTCTTCATGCCTCTCAAATGACCTCATTATGAGGAATGTTTCTCATTTTGAATCTTAAAAAAGTCCATGGTACTTACTGTTCCACATTTGAAGGGCATTTTTACATATTCAGTATTAAGAATCTTTCTAATTAATGTGACGGACAGCTGAGAGATCTGCTCAGCAATAATAAAAAACATTTTGCTTTTATTATATTTAGTGGCAGTAACAGTTTCAGGTGATATCAGAAAACACCAGACTTTGTGTAACCACGTCACTTGGTATTCTAGAGTTGCACTTCTACATGCTCCAGTGTTCTCCATCATCACCAATATTCTTAGGTAGCTGACTGTAATTTTATCCAAAGCTGTTTTTAAACTTATACCTTGATATTACTATTTCATGTATTTGAGCCGTGGCTGAGAATGTTTCACATGAATTGGTCTACTTCCCTGTCAAATGAAAAAAAAAAAAGGAAATAAATTTGCATCAATAATTATGGGAGCAGGGTATGTGACAAGGAAATTTTCCAAGATAGTACATTTCCTATTTGCCTTCAACAGTTCAGGCTGAAAATATATTGTTTGGGCCTAAACACAGTTCTCCTTCTCTGTCTCGGCTTATTGTCAGCAGCAGTAGCACGGACTTCATCATCTAACATATACAAATGTAGCATACCTGCCGCAAACCTTAGGATTCTTTCAGTTAAAATTCCCAAGCTGTACTCCAATAGAGCAAGGTATGGAGGAAAGATCAGATTGTGGGGTATATGCATACTTCATAGTGCTCTACTGTAGGTGCTGCCTGCGTGATTGGCTACCTATGATGCAATGTACCTGCCTAGTATATCATTGACATCATTTAATGGCCCTAGTTGAAGCTAAGCAAGGATCAACACTAATTAATATAGCATTGGCCTTTCAGATACTCTGAGCACTGCCGCGCACTGTCCAACTGAGGTCTCCATAGGTAAACACTGTTTAGCAGTCAGTGCACATCCCTCCAAACTTCCACACTCAGCACAGCGGCATATGCAAACACGCAAAAACAATGGCCCCATAGGTAAATAACACTTAGACGTCAGTGGACACCCCCTCAGGCTTCCAAGCTCAGCATGGTGACACGCAGCATAAACAGGTGCAGCTAAGCTCCAGTCATCTTAGAAGTTATTGGACACATCCTCTCTTGATATCAGCTACTTTGTTTATGTGAGCACCAACATGGTTTTCTGCCTACATGGAGGGGCTATCCGGACACGGTTACCCCATTATGCTATTCAGTAAGTCCACCTCATTTGTATAGGGATCCATCCTCACAACCTATATACTACACACCTTGAAGCGCTTCCACATTAGCAACAGCACCATTGTGGATACTGCATGCAGGGTCCTGTAATATATTTCTGTCTCATGATATTAATATTCGATTTTTCCACTTCTTTTTTTTTTTTAATAAGGCATGTTTGTGCACTGAGGCACCCCATGCAAACATGCCAAGATTATTAAAAAGAAATTATTTTAACATATTTACTGCAAGTTTTGGAACACACAGAGGATAGTTTTTGCTCATATCTGTGTGTGCTATGCCATTTCTGTCTCTCTACCTACATTTTTACAGCCCCTTTTATCTGTCTGCAGTCCTGTACACGGGATTTTTCCATGTACACTACGGACACTGTCACGGGGTCTGCAGGGCTGCCTGTTTGCTTGCTGGATCACTCTACCACCCTCATTTTTGTGAGATTCACCTGCTTATGACAGTTTCCATGTCGGCGCACTCATGCGTGCTGCACAGGAATGTTTACTAAATCTAAATCTGTTCACAACCATGTTAGCAGCACCGCGCAATGCCTACATGGAAAAAAAAAAACGTGTAGGCTTTATTAAATTCCCCTCTGAACCTTTATTTTACCCTGGTCTAAATAAATATTCTTATTGTGTTCTCCTTGAAATACAGTATTTTTATTGGTTTGACGATGTCATTATGTAGGAGGTTTTAAAAACAAACCTTGAAATGAAAGCTTTAGATTACACTAAAGAAGGTGGGGCTTATGCCAAAACTATTTTTTGTTCACTATTCTCTAGGGTTGTTATAGATTTATGCTTATATCGACTAAAATAAACAGCTTTTTCTATATCCAGAGTAATTTTTTTGGGAAGAAACTGTGCTGTTCTTTAGTTTTATGAACTCTTGTGCGGAACCTGTTATGTTTCTACTGGTTTGGAGAACCTGGCAATAGTTGCTTGTAGATACAGTGAGCTGAGATCCCATCTACATGAGTTAGAGGTAACCCAGGTGGATATAGATAATCTTGTGGCACCTATTAAAAGGAGAAGGGGAATTTCCCCACTATTCTAGTTAAACGTTATAAATGTCACCTCAGGTGTCCCATCAAAATAGGCCATGTCTAGTGGGGCTAACCTGGTCAACAAAATTTAATATAAATATATATATATATATATATATATATATATATATATATATATATATATATATATATATATATACACTATGTAATTTTGAAATACTGAAATCCCGAATTTCAGTATTTCAAAATTACATAGCCGAATACACCAAACAGCGAAACCCTAAAACCGCGAAATTCAAAATCCCGACACTACACTACAGATACAGCACACACAAACACATACACACCACTTCCCCCCAACTCAAATATAATATCCTATACTACAGATAATCAGGGGGGCAAGCCCCCCTACACCCCCCCCCACTTATATATACTAACTCCGGGATCACACAATCAGACACACACAAGCAACTGACTCCCACACATTATACACACCCACGCACACACATATCACAGTCAAAACACACACTGACAGACAGTAAAGCCCCTAACCAACAGACATACAC